>NW_010427510.1:926-9620 GCF_000710305.1 Buceros rhinoceros silvestris | reverse complement strand
CAGGAGACCTGCCTAAGACTGATGGTTTTACTTTTACATGTTACATATGTAGGTGTTTTTGCTTTATATTTCGTAACAGCATAAACAGTGTGCAGCATGTACTCCATACTCTGTATTAGTATGTAACTGGTACAGCAGCCTCTGTGGAAGAGCCAAATGCCATCCCGAGACAAGACTTGATATACATTTGTCAAAACCAGGAAAAGAATAGCAATTTTCAGCATGTTGGACAAACTGTACTTGCCTAAATTGTGAGCTCTTCTATCCCATGATATGATACCTCCTTAAAAACCCACTGCAATAAAAGATAATAATGAGAGACATTAAGTAAGTTAATTCATCTGAAGAAATGAAAATGTGGAATTGCTGTGAACCCCAAAGATAAATTCAGATGTGGGTATTAACAGGTGACACCCCAACCCCTAACCTGTGAATGGGCACTTGATCTTCAGATCTGGGAAGCAGGTTGGGCTTGTGCCACTGCTTAGAAGTGTGATGGCTGGGCAGGAGTATGGTTAAAACAAACCCATCACAGAACCGTAGAAAATCATTCTGCCAGGCTGTTTCATCCTATAGCCTGAAGGCTTAGATTAACAACCTGTGTCTAAACAGATCTTCAAAGGAATCCTCCACTGTTTTTATCAGTCTGAGAAAATCACCCTGCTTAGACTGTGGGTTAGATTGAATTTTTATCCAGAAATGAGCTGATTCAATCTGTAACATTTAAAACGAATAATGAAAATATCTCTTGGTTAAAAAGAAAAGCAGCAGGGTTTGTTTCTCAGAAATACATACTATGCTGATGATTAGCCTCATCCTTCTCCGAGGTATGCCCGTTTTGTGATGAGAGATCCGTGAGAATACCTAATCACTGGCAGATGATTTGGGGCTGCTCTTACAGGCATAAGTCAATGAAATACAAGGTCTGTTTTGTGAAACCAAGACACTAATCCTCCTCACCTCATTAATTACATGGAATTACACAAGTCAAAAAGTAAGCAAGATTTGCCTGTTGCAAGGAAGTTATTCTTGTTGCCGACATGAGAACTCTCTGTGGGACTCAGTCTGCTTTCATTACACTTACAGTATCGGGCTGACTTCTGTTACAGAAGTGTCCCTGTGGCTAAAGCACCTTCCCATACTGGGGGCATGTCTCCTCTCTGATTACAGACCCTATGTCTTGGACCACCTCTGTGAAATAAAACCAAAGTAAACAGATGCAAGGGCTTAACATACAACACAATCACAGAATGGTAGGGGTTGGAAGGGACCTCTGGAGATCATCTAGTCCAACCCCCCTGCTAAAGCAGGTCTGCCTAGAGCAGGTTGCTCAGAAATGCATCCAGATGGGTTTTGGAAGACTCCACAGCCTCTTTGGGCAGACTGTTCTGGTGCTCCGTCACCCTTAAAGAAAAGAAGTTTTTCCTCATGTTCAGATGGAACTTCCTGTGTTCTCCAATGCTCCAGTCCCTTTATCATCTTTGTAGTCCTCTGTTGAATTTTATCCAGTAGTCCCTTGTCTCTCTTGAACTGGGGAGTCTGGAAATGGACCCAGTACTCCAGATGCAGCCTTACTAGGGCAGAGTAGGGTGGAAAGAGAATGTCCCGTGACCTACTGGACACACTCTTCTTAATGTACCCCAGGATATCATTGGCCTTCTTGGCCACAACATTGCTGGCTCATGGTTAACTTGTCCACCATGACTCCCAGGTCCTGCTCTGCAGATCTCCTTTCCAGCAGGTCAACCCCTAACCTGTACAGGTGCATGGGGTTATTCCTCCCCATGTGCAGGACCCTACACTTGCCCTTTTTGAACTTCATTAGGTCCCTCTCCACTCAAATCTCCAGCCTGTCCAGGTCTCACTTACTGGCAACATAGCCTTCTGTTGTATCAGCCACTCCTCCCAGTTCTGTATCATCAAATTTGCTGAGGGTATACTCCCTGCCTTCATCCAGGTCATTGATGAATACATTGAACAAGACTGGACCTAGTACTGACCTTTGGGGAACAGCGCTAGCTACAGGCCTCCAGCTAGATTCTGCACCACTGATCACAACCCTTTGAGATTTGTCGTTCAGCCAGCTCTCAATCCACCTCACTGTCCCCTCATCTAACCCACACTTCCTAAGCTTCCCTATGAGGATGTTGTGGGAGACAGTGTCAGAAGCCTTGCTGATGTCAAGGTAGAGAACATCCACTGGTCAGCATGTTGACCTTTGGCAACCTTTGTCCTTGCTGTTGTGAGTAGCTGTTAAAGAATTCTTCAAGGATATAGTGATTCATTGTGGTAGCGTTTGCAGTCATCACAGGGGTGGACGATGGCTTTGTTACTGGGAAGAGAATTGAGTGCAAGCCTTGATCTCAATCCTTGCAAAAAATAGTGCCAGAGGAACCAGGTCCAGATTGGTGGGTAGTCCTCACAGGTATTTGTATGTGATGAGAATCACCCATGCTTAAAGGATAACAAAGGCTTGTCTTTTTCTAGTGTCCAGCTTGCCAAATTAAAGCACTTGTTAAGCTCCAGCTTCTCTTCGTTGCAAACTCTCACATCGAAGCCCAACATGACTTATCTGCACAGACCCCCTGCAGCGGGTGCTTTCAGGGCTGTGAATAAGCTGGGAACAGGCAACAATCATGAACAAGTGGAGCACAAGTCCAGATGTTCCTTCCCTAGGCTCAGCATTAGGGACTGGGTGAGCTATCCATAAGTTATAATACGATTTCCCAGGTTTAGATGTGGCAGCTTTCACTGTTTATTTCTCTCTTACATTCACTTGTAGCATTTAAACTAAGAAGTGTTTTCAGGTAAACTAGACACTTGGGAAAACTGGTATTAACAAAATCTATTTTTCTGTGTAAAGGATTTGGCAGAAAATGACAAGCTTTCAAGTGCTTTTTCCTTTTTTAAATGCTTTTGGCTGTTATTAGTGAGGGTTAAAAAAATCTCTAGTGTGAACAATTGGCCGCTCACCCAGCAGAAAATGGCTATGGCTGTGTTAGCTCCTGCCCTTAGGGAGCGCTAACGGTATCCTGGTAACGGTATCACAGGCATTTTGGCAAGTACAAATTAAAGGAGAAAGCAAAAACTATATAAAAGCTTTCTCTTCTATATAAAGAATGCAAACATAAGCTTGAAACTACTGTAACTACTGTAACAGGAGCTACTCTTGAGCCCCTCCCCAGACCGCTGACTGGGATGTCAAATCACTGAGGACTTTGTGCTGTCTCTCCGCTTCGAGTCTGGGGACAACCCAGCAAAGTTTCGCTTCTGTCTTCTTTTTTTCCCAGCTAAGTGCAATCGGACAATTTTCTATCCTATTTAGGAAGTATCTGTGATTGGATGAAAGACTGAAAGCCTGATTTGTAAATGGCTATGAAACAAACTCATCTGGAAGTAGGTGATTGCCTGAAGGACTGAAAACGATCTTGAAGGAAGTCTGATAGGACTGACCAGGTTCCAGCCTGGCTTCTGCCATGGTTGACTACTGGGCCTGTTTTCGGGACCCCCAGACTTTGGCATTTGTACCTTTCAGCACAGCCCTCCCACATTCGGTGCCCTGCCTCACCAGGGAGTTTGCAGCGCTAATTTAGCTGAAGAGAGACCTGGGGGTGGAGGTTGTTCTCCACCGGGTTCCATAGCAGATGGAGTAGATCTCAGGCAACAGGAAGTGTCAGAGGGAGAGATGTATGGAAAAGCCTGTATTTAGCTTCTGTGTCTATTTAGAGCTGCAGCAGAGCTAGAAGGCTGAGCTTTTTGTGTAGACAATGATTTTGTCCTCCTTTCATTTCATTATGTGTTCATTCAGTAGAAGTCCTCCACCGCAGGTATTCCTCAAGTTAAGCGTGACTGCAGTGGCAGCCCTTGTATCCACGAGAGTGTCCTTTGCCACAGGGGGGTATTTTGGAAAGCCTCCATTCTTACTGAAATGAGGCCAAAAGAGAAGGAATTGCAGCTTGTTGTGGGTTAACCCAACCGTAGGCAGCTCAGTTCCACTCAGCCCCTCACTCGCTCCTTCCCACCAGAATGGGACAGAGAATCAGAAGGGCACGAGTGAAAAAACTTGTGGGTGAAAATAAACACAGTTTAATAGGTAAAGGAAAAGGTGCACGTGCAAGCAAGGGAAATGAGGAATTAATTCACGACTTCCCATCGGCATGCAGGTGTTCAGCCAGGCAGACTGGCATAGGCTGATGCTTCCTTTGCACTATTTCCAGTTGGTAAATGGTTCCTGTTCTGTAATTCTTACTGTCTTTATCCTTGACTTTCCTAGCCTTTCTCTTTTTAAAAGCTTCAGTTGAATTTCAAGGAGCACATGTTCTTAATATACATCACAGACTGCTTTCCTATTTGGGAAAGCGCTCTGGAATATTGACTCCACTTAAGACTTTAGAGGAACACATTACTGTGCTTCAAGCACTTAGACCCATTCCCATGGCATATTGGAAAATGATACACAGTTTCCGGGACTTGCACTTTCTGACTGAAAATTATGTTGTTTCCATTTTCCCTGCTATTTTTCGCTAGTGGCCACCAACCCCATCTAGTTTGGGAATTGTCAGTAGCAGAGATCCTAGCAGCCAGCACTCGGGCTGGCCCACCCAACTGGGTTGTCTGTCCTGGAGCCATGTATCTGCTCTCAGATGGAGCTTACAACAAGAACATGGCTAGAGCAGCTGTAGAGCTTGGGGAACACTTACCTTGGAGAGGTGCAGCAGCTGAGCCGGGGGTTAAACTATGGAAGAGCAAAACATTGAAACCTGGGGAGTTAGTGCAATCTCTGAACATGCTGGCAGAGCTGTGAACCCTCTTCAGAGTCAACTCTTCGGTTTACTGCAGTCATCATCCACCACATTCTGATACCTGAGCTTAAGCCCTGAATCCTGGCAGCTGGACGGGGATTTCCAACCTTGAATATCAGAAATAAAATCCTGATGAGCTCTGGAGCATGACCAATTCAACAAAAAACCTCACCCAGTTTTTGGTACCTCCATGCATGCCGCTGAAGTTGCCACTAATAAAATCCCTGTTAGCATTGTAAATCTGGTTTGCTCTCTGCTGCACATGCTTTGGGAATATCTGATCATTGAAAGCATCAAGGAAAAGTGTTAATTATTGAGTACAAACTTTCTGAGGTGCTACACTGCCATGAGACCTCCTTTCCCAGATTTCTCTGTTTATTATAGGCCTTTTATAGCCATAAGTGAGCAACAAGGAGGTGGGTGGGTATTTCGCAACTTGCTGTTGGCCAAGATGTTCATCCTTACCAACCGAAATCATTCTGTTCTTTCCTAACCTCTAATTTGAGAAGCTAAGAGGAAGTGCACCTTTTTAAGAGCTTTTTTTCAGTCACATAAAGCCTAGCTAAGCCCACAAAGCTTTGAGTAAACTACAGATTACTGATCCCACCAGTGGGCTCTGAGTTACTTGAATTTCAGCACATAATCAAGTACTTTGCTGGATGAGTGTCTGTATTTCAGATCCAGGCCTGCTCTGAATAGAGCTTCTGGGGCAATTCCTCTTTCTTCACTGTGATCTCAACAGATTGAAGAGATCTATCATACAAGAAGGTTACGAGGATTAAATTCTTTGTGGGAGGTTAGAACATTACCTGCTATTTAAAAATAATATTTGTTTTCACTTGGAATTGTTTACAGGTGAATCTCTTCCAAAACGTCTAACGCTAAGCTAGAAGCATCTGCAAGGAGCAGTTCTGCTAATTTCTGGTGCTGTGAGCTCCTTATCTTGCTCACTGGTTGTCAGCCTGTTTTCACAGTGCTGTACACATCAAGGGATCGTACAGACTCACGAGTCAGGAGTGGAGGGATGGGCCCGTCTATGCCTGTGTATGATTACACTGGCAATCTATTCTCGTTCACATCATTATAACTTTGCCCATGGCAACTAGAGCACATGTTTACCTGGAGAATAGTATTGTGAAAGGAACTTATGAAATGCTTCCAGCTGTCTCTGAGCTCTGTGATTTTGTGATTACTGTAAAATGCTGATTTCCTCTCTAATTTGGGCTCTTGAGTTCGGGAAAGAAAGCCATCTCTGTGTAACCAGATACAAGAGCAAGCAGCACGCAAGGACCAGGGGAGCCTTCCAAATCTTGTGCTGCCACAGCCACACACCTGCACAATTCACTGTCCCTCCTCACTTCTCACACCGTTTCTCGCTATCTCTTAAGTACCCATCAGTGCAGAACATTGCTGTTGGAAGCAAACTAAAGATTTGTAAGAAAGAATTAAACACTGGCAATTGCCCCTCTGTCATATGATTGCTGATGCTCATGGGCAATACTTATAAGAAATGTTAGTCCAGCATAGTGCATTAAACTAAAAAGAAATCTAAAATCCAATAAGGGATTCCAATAATACACTTCACTGCAGAAATCCTGTTTTCCTGCTGCACAGTCACTGTGCCTCTCATTATACTTAGTGTGTATATAAGCAGACTTTCACCACCCCAGAAATCACATGTATGTCCTGTCAAGTAGCATTTGATGTTTCAGATGAAAAGTTGGGCCAGAAGTGACATGTTACTCATGGAAATGAAGGACATGTCACACACAATTTCCTCTTCTTGTCAGGTTGAGTCACTTTGCCCCACTGTCTGGCATGTGAGATGTGTCAATGGCAGTGGTTCTTATTTCACGCACAACATCTGTTCGTAGCTCACTGGTTAGATGAGCAAGTCCCAGTATCATCCCTGCCAGCTGTCTTATGTGCTGTCTCCAACTACTATGAAACACGAGGATATCTCTAATATGGGACACGTCATGGGCTATGCTCATTTGGCTTTGCTCGTCTGAACTTTTGACATTGTATGGGGCTCCTCATCATGGCTAGCTCTGGTTCTGCTGTGGATTAGGCTGTGTCTCAAGCAGGTTATTTTCAGAGTAAGGGAAGGATGTGTTAATAGTCTTGCTGCCTTAACATGAACAGATGTGAAAATTGGCATGATGCTGAGATGAGGCATATAAAAAAAAGAAATAGAAATTTGCATCAAACTTTGGCTCAGCAATAATTCTGGGAGTGTAATTTTAATCTAGTCTAATTAGCCTAATTTCTATGACTACTGATTTTTCAGCACATGTCTCTAAAGAACCGGTCTCTATTTAGGAAAATAGTAGCAAAACTCGCCGTTGTCACAGCAGATGCAGTGCCAGTCCATCTAAACAAGGAAATTGTAGATTCAGGATTTGATACCACTTTTTGAGAGAAAAGATTATGAGATAAACAGCAAATATACTGACATAAACTCTTGCAATATTTTTCTCCTTTATGAGATGAAGCCAAGGACTATTAGTCTTAGATGTAAGCAGGATATAAGCCAGGTCTCTGGCTGAGACTCAGCACATCTTCAGCATCATTGTGGATGTGGTTCAATTCCCTGTGGTTTTTTTTCACCGTATTGGGCCCAAGACATAAATTTCCAGCTGGAGTAGGAACTTCCCCATCCTCCTGTTCTCCACTGCTAGCTGGATCCTTTGGGAAAAGTAATTGAAGAGTTTGTAGGGTGTGACTTCTGGTTGAGAGCTCCATGAAGAGCTCTCACGAGCTCATACAAAATTTGCTTTCCCTGCTCCCAGACAGGGTCTGAATGTTGTGACTGCAAAGGGGAACTGCATGGTGGGTGTACTACTGGGACAGACTGGGAAAGAAGATCGTTAGTGAGATACATCAGCTTCAGTTCCTTATGTCAGTTTTACAGACTCATGAGAAAGGACGATGGGCATATTTAATAAGTCCTCAAAACCATAAATAAAAATGATCATCTGAACTGTCTGAAATATTAAAGCATTGATAAATAAAACTCTTTTAACTTGGGTCTTTAACATTATTAAAATGGCTGTAAATATATTCTGGCTCAAGAACTGCTTGGTGGGTTTAATATAGAATTTAATTTGCCTCAGAAAAACACAGCAGCAATGAAAAAGGGTTGGTCAATGTCTCATGATATTTTGTATGAATGCTACCGATCAATCCAATTCTTTACTGTCACATACATCACTGTAAAACTGGTGAATCCCTTGACTTATTTATACTGCCCTTGATTTACACAGTCACAAGTGAATCAATATTAGGCCTTCTCATTTCTCTTCCTGCCCTTGCTCAGAACACCCGCACATTTCATTCACGGTTTTGTTGAGCAAGGATTGAAAAGAAACCCCCAGGGTCTGGCCAAGGGAATAAATAACTCTGTCATCTGGGAATATAAGTGAGAAGACAGGATGAAATGTCAACTGGGAATTATTATGCAAAACAGAAGGAATGTAGAAGGCAAAACGATGTTAAAATGTAATTTGTGTGTTTTAATATTACTGTCTTTTTATATTTTAAAGGCACACTATAAAAATAAATATGACAAAGGGATAAATGCATCCAGCATAATTAGCATGAAAATTACATCTCATTTGTTTTCCGGATATTGCTTTGTCTGGATTATAAATGGCATGTAGATACAGTAGGAAGTGAAATATCTCAGAATATTAAATTCTTTTAAGATGGTGTCATGGGGGGGTTTAATGTCTTCTTTTATTCCTGACTCTAATTTACTGTTCTTGTGTTGTCAGCAATAACCCTTCCACAAAAATGCACCCTCTATCCCTGATCTGAGCTCTGCCAAATCCTAGTGCACTGTCTACAGCAATAGCTCATGTGGGGTGACAGTTCTACACCGAGTGGAAGG
>NW_010427510.1:0-829 GCF_000710305.1 Buceros rhinoceros silvestris | reverse complement strand
AGAGCGTGTTCCCTCACCATAATGCTCCCAGCAGAAGCTGAGATAGTGCCCATTCTTTTACTTTATGAAGTGTCCAGCAGAGATTCAGATACCGCAAATTGTAACAACTCCTTGTTTTAATGAGATGTGATGGAATTCATGATGACGTGAGTTTTGATACAAGCCTTAAAGGAAGATCTGGATGATATTTGGGTATTATCCAGTGGCCGAGATCTGGGTTCCTGGACATTACCCAAGACAGTGTTTCATTGTCCAAGGTAGTGTGTAGACACATGTTTTCAGAAACACCCATTTAACACCAGAAATGATTATTTACTAGCAACTGTCTGATAAAGATCAAAATATGAATTGCAAAATCTGAGGGTCTGCTTTCATTTTAGAAATGCTCTGCCCAAACCTGTCTGTTAGAGGAGCCTGCATGTGGCTCTTTGCTTGCTGAATCTGGGTCTTGTTTGCATCATCCCAGCCAAGGACAGAACCTCTTTGACTATAGAGGCTTTTATATCATCTGCCTGACAGCCACAAATTCTGTTGTCTTCCATTATGAAATAATTTATTTTCGAGAACTTATTTCCTCGACCTCCATTTATGGGTGTTTCAGGAGCTTTTTTTTCCTTTGTCCAAAGCTGGTGGGGAAGAGCAGTTGCTACCCCGTCCAAAATCATGTGTGGTTTTTTGTAGTGGAATGGGATTTGTGTAATGGAGGTCTCTCCATTCCTTTCCTCAGATTTCACATTATTATTTATGCTCTCAATACAACAGAGGCAAAATTTCTGCAAGAACTTTTTGGTTCTAGTTGCTGTATAGAGTTGAAACCCACTCCCCACTC
>NW_010427509.1:73741-87624 GCF_000710305.1 Buceros rhinoceros silvestris | reverse complement strand
AACAGGAGAAGTTGCTAAGCCATCACATGCAGTTAAATGTTTGCTTAAGGTCCGACAGCTGTTTACCTTTAGCTTTGAAAAAACTAGTCTCCAGTAATAAAGCAGAAAGAAGAAAACTACATTCCTTTGATAGAGTCCGGGGCTTCTCAGTTTCCATACATTATGGGATGAAGAGTCCCAACAGTCAGTTCTCAGTCAACGAAAGGATTTCAGTACAGGTCCGAACTGCTAGTCAGAATCCAAAATCTCAGAGGCATGAAGAAAAGATGGAAAAAGCTAGAAAAATGTAAAAGGTTTTATGCTGCCATACAAGCGGGACCTCTGAGCCAATGAGAAGCAAAGTGGCTTGCTGGTCATACAAGAGACCTGTGTAGATGCAGGTACTGAATCTGTCCCTTCCCAGGCTCCCTCTCCACAAGTAATTCACAGAACTTCCTAGTGCCCACTGCCAGCGTGAAGGCCATAGGATGGGATACTCTTATTGAATACTTCAGTAATAAAAAAACAACCAAGCGTACAAAACCTCACCAAACTCCCTAGGAATTAATGGTATCAAGACTTCTTCTGAAAACCATAATACAAAATTTGCATTTTTTCCAATCAGCAACATACTTCTAAGAAATACACGCAGAGAAGTGCCATTTTCTTACTATGTTTTCAATATAATTTTTTCCTTTTTTAAACAGGCCACACACAGTAGCCAAAGAAACTCATTTGTAGGTAAAGCTAGGGCAAAGCGACTGCAGCCCTGCCTCAAGGCAGGGGCCCATGTCCTACAGTAGGTCTCAATGCAGACTCCCCACAGTTTGTCCCTCAGTTATCACCAAGCTTTGTCAGCTTTTTTTGAGAGTAGAGAGGGGTTTGTCATAACAAAGGAAAAAGCATTTTCAAAGTTCTCAAATCATTTGAAAACTGCACCTTCAAGTAAAATCTAAACATGCTTCTAAAGAGTTAATATCTGTAAACCAAATTAGGCCCAAAGTGATAAAAATGGACCTCAAAAAACCATACCTAAAATAATGCATTTTGAAAGCATGCTGGGAAGAAGCCACACCAGAGACAAATGACAGAAACTGAGATCACAAATTTGTTTTACAAAGTCACAACAAGAAAGGGAGACAAGAGAGAGGGAAAAGGCTCCTGCATCCAGGGAGGGAAGAAGGGGTGAGTGGAAACAGCTGGAATTGTTCAGCTGTGTCAACATTCGGCTGTTTCACAGATTGACTAGCAAAGTGTCATCTGAAACCAATTACATTCCCAAAACCCCATGGACCCAGTTCATAACATTGATTAATCCACATTGTGAAAACGTCCCCAAGCAAAACTAGAACAGCTGTCAGCCCTTGCAGCTCAGAAATAGCATTTGATTTTTTTTTAAAAAGCACACTCTTTAACATAATCTTTGTAATTTACAGAAGATCGTATACCCCTTCTACTGATTTAAGAGCAAAAAAGACCTCCACTGCTTCCTGCCTACACTGCTTCTCCTGCATCGCCATGGCTGGGTTGAAAGGGTTGTCAGCATTAGACACAGGCCAGTACCAATCCCCAGAGACAAAGCACTGCCTGAGTACTAACACACTCCTGAAGATGCCTTCTCCTCTCCCTCACAGACCCTGGGGGTAGAAACTTCCTGTCTCCACTCCATGTGCCCTGAAATTATCTTCAGGCAGATTAGTTCTGCAGAAATCCTCAGCCGTACTCGAGACTCCCGACACTACTGCCTGTGAATCAGCTGCTCTGCCCAACCACCGCCCCACACTGCACTCCTCCTCACAGCAATTCCTGCCTAGTTCGAACACCGGTTAAGCACCTGCTTAAACAGGTGCTTAAGAACATCTTGTACTTGACCAGGTGCTTCACTGCTGCCAATTCCATCGTCCCAAAGACCTTTGCTTGCTACAGGGTGCTTCCCAGTGCAACCACACCCTGGTCAAATCCCCACTCCATCCAGCTGACAGCACCAACCTGAAGCAGTGTAATTCTGTTCAGAGCTCCTCATTGGCCATGAAGACATAATTTATTTGTCACATTTCCCAAGAAAGCATCAGACAGATGTATTCTGACAGCCTATAAAATATTTCAGAGCTAACTGAACTCACTGCAAGAACATTGTAACAAATAGGAATGGCACTGTGCATAAATGAAATCAAAAGAAACAAAGAGGGAATGGGAAGATTTTCTGTTCTCATAACTGCCAATTAAAGGCTGCAGGAAAAAGCAGCCTTTTTTTGATTGCATGTTAACCAAATCACTTTATTAAAAGAAGGTATTTTTATGTCGAGCTCAATGTATTTTTTTCAGATGTATGTATTAATTTCATCAGCTATCCTGAAGTAAAGTTTAGAGGAGCAAGAAGACCCCACCAGCTAGTGCAAAGATGAAGAGACCTTGCACTTCAACCTGCAATATTCTTCCTGCAATCCTATCAGCAAAATTTGCTGTCACTGCATAACATCAAGAGAAATTCTTTGCTGCGTATATATTTTCATTCCCCAACTTCAGAGGGAGGAATTGTCAGACTGACAAGGTAAATACCAGAGCATAAATCCACAGAAACAAAAGCGTGCAAATGATATTGGTATCCTGTGATTCCAAGACATTGGTCAAGTGGCAATTCCTTCTCCAAAGAATTCTTGGTACAAGTAACTCATTCATCATGTATCTTTTGAAAGACTTCATGGATTCAAATATAGATACACAAGAAATCTTTAGCATTACTGCGCAGCCTGTACCAGAATGTAAATGAATAATGTCAACATCACTGGACTTAACATATTCTGTACTATAAATACTTCCCTGGCTTTAAAGAAGCTGTTTGGAAGGGGAGAATATAATGTTATCAGAGTTAGACTATCTTTCAGCTTATCCCTTCTTTCATACTGTCCTCTTACTTTTTTTTGTTCTAAGAACTCGTCACAGACCAAAACGCACATTGTTTAAAACTTCAGTATTTCATTTCAGTTTCACAATCAAACACACAGGATATAGAACAAAATGCAGCACACACCATCCACCATCTCGAGTCATTACTCAGCTATGTTGGAATGGTTATTTATTTGTGGACAATGGCATACTGCTGAAAGAATTGATATTCAGAAAGGTAAATACATGTCCATATTCAAGAGAGTGAGTTTCCTTTTGACTCTTTACAAAACACTCCAGCACTGTTAGTTACCACCATTGAATACAACACAAAAACTATCACCATTTGGTTTCCAAGCCCCGACCAGGATCAGCACCCTATGTCACAGGCGCTGCATAAACAGAGTAACATCTACTCATGAGGCTCCCTATTTTGCAGGGTACCAGTATGTAGTAACTCAATGGAGCCTATGGAATGGTGTAACATTTACATGTGTGCTTAGTGTTAAGTATATGCCAGTAATAAGTTACACTGCATTAAAAAAAAAAAACAAACTCAAAACGAAACCACTTCACACATACAGAATTCTGTGAAGACACTCACAAGCTGTTCTTGTTTCCCATAGATGTTAGAAATAAAAAATAATCACTGGATCTAATATTGCATATTCTGTCACAGAAAATAAATAGTGCTATTAAATATAAACCAGAAAATTGTGAGACCACTGCAAACCCGAACTCAGACGGATGGCCCACATGCACCAGCCAGGCTCTTTAGAGTGCCCAATATCTTATCTTCAAACAAAGAAGAATGCAAGAGCTACTAGGTACTGGATTCTGTGCTGTTGAACATGCAAACACCTTGTTATATTTTCGGACCATTGAGACTCATTATAATTTTCTCATGAAAAAAGTTGACATTTGTCTTCAAGAATGTAGGTGAAAGTCAAAATTACTTCCACCTTATCAAAATCCAGCATGGGAAAGTGACAGTATTTTCCAATAAGAGATACTGGTTGCTAATAGTAGCTAACAGACTGAGAGAACAGCATATCAGGTATTCTTAAGATTATAATGAGAAAAATTTGTACAAAGACTTGTAGAATTAGGGCAAAGTACAAAGAGTTATTCAAGCTCTATCGTTAGTAGACATTCACCAGTTCATAGAATTTAAAGCAAAAAAAAATTATGAGTGGGATGATCTATTCTTGCATATCCTAAGACGTATCATAGATCATTGCATCTCACATCATTAACCCCTGCACCAAGCCCCATAAATAGTGTCTGATTAAAACTCTTCTTATAGAAAAGAATCCAAGCCGAATCTGAAGACCTCAGGAAATGGTGCAGCAGCTATTCCTCCTAGTAAGCCATTCTAGTGTTTAACCACATTGAGTTGAGCATTTTTACCTGCTCTCCAATTTGAATTAATTTGCTCCAGCATTCCAGCCACTGGTTCCCTTTTTGCCTCTCTCCGTTAGGTTAAAGAAAGTTGTACAGCACCCAGTATTCTGTTTCTCTGTAGACTCAAACACCATTACCCTATGGACTCCCAGTTTTCTCACTGATAATTTAAGAGATAATGCTTCAAGTCATTGAAAGCCTACCATTTTCTCCTACCCCAAATATTTTGTGGTGACTTTCTGAACCTTACCCAATACTCCAATGCCTCTCCTAAAACAGGGATCTCCGAATGACAGGAATTATTCTAGTATTGTCTTACCAAACATAAGCATTTAGGCAGGCAAAACATCTCTCTCGTCACTCGTTCCCATTTACACAAACCAGCATTGCACTACAGTTCTTTTCCACTAGAAGCCTGGTACCTGAGAGGACCATCTCTGCTGTGCATGATATAGTTTCCTCCCACTGAAACACTTACTTTTCTTAGGCGAGTTGATTTATGCAGACCTTCTGCTTAAACAATTCAGAGCTTCCTGTGTAAAGTGTCTACTACTATTTTACCTTGCATTCTGCCACTCCTTGTGCTACCTCGAAATAAAACATCAGTAATTCAAATAGATTATTCCAAGTAATTGACAGAAATACTGAATAGTGTTGAAACTAGTCCTGATCCTTGCCAAATGTCTGTACAAGCTGACACTGACTGTCCCCAAACCTCTGCCTGAGATGCGGCAGCTAGCCAGACCTGGGTCAGTGCACAGACTTCTGCAAGTGAAGCGGAACTCACAGGAAGAAGCAAGAAAGAAATTCTGATTACATCTTGGTGAACAGCGTGGATTGAACCCCACAGTGTAACTGCACAGAGAACTCTGTCATAAACAGGAGCTGCAAATGAGTTCTCAAACCCAGGAATCACACCTGTAACGTAAAGGTGAGGATGCACTGATGTTAAGTAGTAATTAAGACAACCAGGAAATCCTAGCACTGTCACTAAGTCTCTTTGGTTCCAAGTTTTCTGAAGAAAATATGGAACATCACCCCAGATTGGTTATCTTGAAGGGTCAAGTGTTGAAGAGGAGGTATGAAATGGGTGACTAAAATAAGCGAAGGAGAACAACAGAAGGAATGTCTTCCCAAAGAGAGTAATGACCATATATAGCATGCCTTTTTTATATATATAGTCGATGTGTTTGATGTCTGAAGACCTTTCATCAACTCTGTCATCAAGTGGTATTTCCCAAATGGAGGACTGGTGTTCTGTGAGTGCCAGCAGCTATTTATTTGAGCTTTTGAAAGCACAACTGCTCTATTTATCCTTATACAGACCATTACACCAAAGAGCATTTTGTAAAATTTACTACTGACAGGAGGCAATCAGGCCAGTAAAATGGACACTCACATGTCTATCCAGGTACCTCTCTGCAGGAGCTTAAACCAGGAAGAGCTTTCCATGCAGATCACCCATCTAGAACTGGGGAACTTGCCGCAACTCCCTGAGCTGAGAGATCCCGGGAGGTTTCACCAAGCACAACAGCCACTGTGCTGAGATACTGTGTTGAAACACCTTTGTAAAAATAAATGTGGATCAATACTCGCATGTTCTCAATACATACCTTTAAATAAGTGCCTGCAGGCTCGTCTTTAATATCTTCCAGCGTAGTACCTGGAAAGGCCTGCAACTATACACTACATAACCAACAACCACATAACACCAAAGTAATAATACTGAAAAACAAAGCTATAGGATGACATGACAATTCTTTGGATGACCTAATCAACAAGCAAGCCACGGACAAAAATACAGCAGAGGTTATAATACCTAGATATATCAAAAAAGATAAATCTTTTTTGATGCTGTGCAACTACGAGATGCAATGAAAGTCAATCTGAATAAAGGTTCTTTCTTTCTCATTCTAGAAAATGATCTTCTGCTTCCTTTTCCTACATGTCGAGAAAAAAAACCACACACACAGAGGAATATTGTATAAGATGTTAGGGAACACAGCTTTCTATTTTTCACCGTCCCCTAAGTACACAAATGGGGAGACACGGATAACGACGGCTTACACCAGGAAACCTACTGAAGTAGCGGGATACAGTTGTTACCAGCCCATGGGTGTCTGTCTTCAACACCTCAGCCACTGGATTCACCAAGCCCCAAGGAGTCTGGGAAGAGCAGCAAAGAAACTGTGCTCTAAAGCTGACCTCGCACTGTGGTTAAAGCGATCTGATTGAATGCATCCTTTGCCTCTGCACTGGGACGCACTGGACTGGATCAGAGCAAAAGCAACACATGTCAACAAAGCTTTCCTCCCTTCAAATTGCTGCTTAGTTGCTGCTAAATTTAGTGCTGAAATCACCTACAAACCAAAATGGTGTGTGAATAGCGAACGAGTTAACTTTTTTTAATACTCTATAGAGGCGTCTAGAGACTAGCAATTTGCAAACAGAGAAGACTGCCAAGAAAAAGTCATCAACACCTTTAATTGCCTTTTTGTCCCCCTCTTTCAATGTTTAGGAATAAGTATGTAGAAATTTAATACAAGATTCAGATGAAGCAGCTGTCTAGGATTCAATTTAATCAGTTGGGATTCAGCACTGCAAGAACTTAGTTTTCTTTTCTCTGCACAAAGCTATGACTGCCCTGTCTGCATCTTATCCAGCCTCTAAAAGCATCCACAAACATGCTGATGTAAACCTGGACACAGCGAGAGCAAAATGTGCTCTCACAGTTCAGTGACCCGGCATAAGCGCTGCACAGACTAATGCCAAAGGGAAACCATTGCTCCCTCTGTAATACAACGTATAATTGCATAAATAGAGGGTTAAAGCTTTTGGATCCATGACTCCTCACTTCCCATGCCTTCTTCCAGCACTGGCACAGCTAGCTCATTTTTAAGTGACCTACTACTTTTTTTTTTCCCCCCCAGACATATGCTCTCTGGGTGCCTTTGTTGTACTATTTCTTTTTCATCTTTTGAAGCCACCCATTTTATGAACACTCAACCAATCCCAAAGTACTAAACACCAAGCCATCTTTTTGAGTGGAGCAGGATCTGTTTGTTCACTGAGCTTTCCAACCACGCCAGCTTCCTTGGTTACATTTCAGTACAAACTAGCCATGGTACAGAAACAGGTTTTCCAGTGTACGTGCTAATAAAGTGACAAAAACCAGAATCCACTTGAGGACTTGCTCCAGATTACATAATGGGTAGAAAAATACCTGTCATCTGAGCTTACATTTTAACCGCACAAGAAAACAACCATGTCATTGATTTATCTACTTTTTACCCAGATACCATTTTACAGATTGCCATTGTTTATTAACACTTTCCCTAAACTAAAAATATATTTTAAGATACACTTGGGCAAAAGAAGCCACCGTGAAGGAGTCTCTCCTCATTTGTATGTTGCTGAAATGCCACACCAGAGACTTTGCCCCACAACATAAATCTCTGCAAGAGGGAAACATTTTCTGGAAATTGGGACTATTATCCTGAGTGTTTCTACAAGATACTGAAGTTATATAGACAAGACTGAACTCCAGTGCTTAATTCCAGAAATTCTGAAAGGAAAAATTTGTTTAAAAGAAATTACTTTGGTGACAGCATGATCTGAAAGGTCAGCATATAACCAAAGTTATGTCCCAGTCTTTTACACAAAAATTATATCATGCTTCTATTGTTGTAAAGAGTATTTTCCACAGAACTCACACATTTTACTTCAAAATCTTTGAAGCCTTTAGTAAGATCCTGAAGAAGACATGATTGTCTTGTTATTGTCAACACACCCACTACCCAATCAACCTTCAAAACATCAAAATTCACTTTACTCCCACTATCCCCTTGATGTAAATTATGCTCCTATTAATAATTCTCTTTTGTTATAATAATCCTTTCCTATCTTGCATGAATTGCTCTCATCTTAATATGACCGAGTTTGATCTTACTTCTTGAAAAAAGAACCACCACCTCATTGGAAAAAATATAAGTGTTTGGGGCAAAATCCCCACCAATCACAAGAAAAGCTCTCATTGTGGTGAATTTCATTCTTTCATCCGCATGGTTTAAAAGCATCGCTGTAATACAACTGGATACATGATGTCAGAGAAACTGCTCATTGCTTATAGGTATCTGCTAACTCACTTCATACTCAGGCATTCTATCTGGAAGCAAGTAGACTTGCTTTGCTCTAGAACACATCTCCTTCTCCAGGTCGTGACAGTTCTGAGCATCCCCAAGAGTGTCTTTCCTTGGAATGGCCTGAGAAGTCACAGTACAGAAAAGTAAACATACACTGTATGCCTTCCTGGCAAACAGGACTGAGACAGTCACCAACGTTTGTTCGCTAATCCCACATTATGTCACCACGGCAAAGAAAATTTGTTCCATCTCTGAACTACTCTTTTCATCCTCACTTAAATGCGTAGCTTTGTGCTGTTAAGCTGCTATGCTATCGAAGGAACAGTAAAAGTATCCTGAGAATGTGTATATATCACCTGCTGCAACCATTATGTTGAACACAGGAAGAATGGAGTTGTTGGGAGAAAAGTCAAGGACACTTTCAAAGCCAGATCCGTACAGCAGAAGGCACGAGTTCCACGGTAGGATATCAGCTACCTTCTTTTGCAGTGAATTTTCTTGATTATACCCAATCCTTTCCATGGTTTTATTGTTTCATGAAAATATTGCTAAAGCAACCCATATTTCTAAAACTTAGACTATCTGTTCAGTTTTGATAGTATGGTGGCCAGAGGTATGGCTTACAGCAAGACTTCCAACTCCATCAAACCACATGGAAGCCCCACTCCTCACCACCCCACAAAAACAAACAAACAAAAAAATAACAAAAAAGAAAAGAAAAATCTATTGGCTTGACACACCACAAAAGTTTCTGACTGGTGTTATACCGAAGTCAGATTAGTTAATAGTAGTGGTCCCTTCCTGTCCCTTCTGAAATCAAGGAGAGATGCAAACAGTGCAAGATACAGCCTTTCGTATTTGTGCTGCTTTCTGCTGTTAGTTTTAACAATCTGTTTATGAGGCTGGGTTTGGTTTCTAGAGTTCCTCTCTTTTTTTTTTTTCCCCTCCTTTCTGGCTAGCTGAATTCTCCTCAAGCATTTCTGAATTTGCAGCCGCAATTCCCAGCAATTGCTCTGACACGATAATAATGGTGGGACTGCAGCTCTCCCGCTGCAAAATCCAGCCAGTGATTCCCTGGGGCTCCTGTACAGTCTGGGGTATTTGGCTTTGTTCGGTTTTTCCTTTTATTATTTAAGATACTTTTTTTTTGTTTCCCCTTGTTATTGTTAAAGACTCAGGGAGTTCATTCAAATTGCCAATCCGAAAAGGATTCCAAAAGGCAGAGGCAGCAAACGAATTGTCCCTTTCCCTGCTTCTGTCTTCTGAGATGCTTTTAGCACAGTCTGTTTTCATCAGACGTATGTACTGATGTATAGTAGGTGCTGGAATCAAATCTCTCTTGTGCCTGACAGGTACTGGATTATAGAAAGTGTCCCCGTAGCAGTTGGCGAGTTGGGCAAAGTGGTTTTCCATATCATCGCTGCAATACCCCGTGACGACCTTCCTAACAACAACGGGAATTGTCAGGTTTAGTCTCTGATCGGATTTCAGCTCTTCTACTGCACCCAATTTCAATGGGAAACAGTGATCGCTAACAAACACACCTGCAACCTGCATTGTATGTGAAAACCCAAGAGACACAGGCAAATTAATGAGTCCTGGCTGGGAGATACATTACTGTCTTTTGGCAATAAACATTGAAAGATGAATTATTTTAGTCTGATTTTGAAAAACAGCACAGGTCAAACAATAGAACCGGGTGACAGAGAGCTGCAAGCACATAAAATATCGAGGTACCTCTTTAGGCTGAAACGGAAAAATGTTTCCTGCAAACTCTGTCAGCATGGCAGAAGAATGGGTTAGGTTCTTTTCTTTTGGGGGGCTGGTGGTGGGGGTGAAATTTATATGCTGTCCAGCAACCTTTTTCTGTTACACAGTTAAGACTTTAAAATGTGGCATTTTCATACATATGTTCATATATTAATATAGTCTTCAATTTAAAAAAACCACAAAAATGTAAGTTCTGATAATATTTGTACAATCTGTACGATGTGAAGTGACACTGTCAGAAATGAAGTAGCATGTACTTCAGACAGTCCTGCACAACTAAAGCCACACCTTGTTGCTGCAAACATGTATGCACCCTTTAAGAGAGCCCCTATGTGTGGATTTCCTTATGTTGTTTTATTGTGAAACAACAGGAAGACTATGATCTGTGCTGTTCATTAACGCTTTTAACACCTAATATTTATGGTTTATTATTTCTTTAATACGCTTAGAAACAAAGTCAGGAAACTGGACTACATTAATAAATCTTACTGAGAAAAGGCAAGTAGCCAGCAGAAACCGGTAGGAGACGACTAGTTTACACTCTAAGATGTATCACATTATTTAAGAAACCTGAGGACATTGCTGTACTTCAGAGAATGAAAGCAAATAAAGAACAAACACACTGACACCAAAATTCAAAAAAAGTAACGTTTACAAACAGATTCACGTTCTTAGAGATTAGAGCCATAAAGATCACTGTCTGCTCATACAGACACATGGTAAGACAGATGCCAGATTTTTGAGAGAGATCTTTTCTGCTCTGAAGATTCATTGCACAATTCTATATTCAGTAACTGTTCCGTTTGTTTTGTTTGCTTGGGCCTGGTTACCATCATCCTCAAGATTTTCAAACTGTGTCTATGCAGCTCGAAAATGAATAATTTATAAAGTCCCCTGTATTTGCATCTGGAGACTTTACTTGGGGCTATATCGAGGCTGGCCTTCCAAAGGCTGAACAAAGCAGGCCTGCCTATGATGCAAAGCACTACACCAAGAGCTGCAAAATGCTACAGTACAGACATTGACATAGGCCATCGCTGTCCTTGTTCCAAAACAGGCGTACAAAAAGGCTGGCAAATGTACCTACGACCCCCAAAGTCTCCAGGGCCCTAGCTTTACAAATGCACCACGGCGATAAAACTGGATAGGTTTAGCCAAGCTCACTAACTTCCACTAAACTACATCAGAAGAGCAGGTCATGGACTCCAAAGCGGGGCTGCAGCTCAGAAGAACTCCAGCTCTGTTGTAGTAATAATTGCAGAGAATCAGCAGCCGGGGGTGACTATGGAAACAACCATTGCAGGGTCGAGAGCAGGAAGAGTCAGTCACACAGGAATGAAAGCAAGAGGGAGCGTTGAAGATCAATGAAAAGACAGAGTCTGGCTGGGCCAAAAAGGGCCTCCTGCTTTCTTCCTGCCGTGTCTAGTGCTCTATTAGCGCTTGTGACACCCTCTCCGAGGTGCTGCCTCTGCTCCTAACTGCTATGCCAGCCATCGGAATGGCACCCAGGCCCAAGGAGGTAACCAGCAGTTGTGTATTTAACAACAAAGCAATAACTGTACCAAGCCTTCTTTGCCTGACATAAAGGTGGCTAATAAACACATTTCCATTATTCTGTAATTTCAGCAAGAAGCAGCAAAGAATTGGATGGGAGAAGATGACATGCTAGGGAATGGCAAGCAACAGCCCTCTGGAGAGCTCAAATCAACAAAAACGCATGGTCTCAAATGTGGGGAAAAATATGGCTTAATAAATCATCATCTGAAGTTGCCATGGTAATAGTAAATGTCTAGTTTCCTATACTGTTTAACTCCATACATCCACCCCTGCAGGAAAGGAATAACACCAGTTTCTCCACTGTACCAAACGACACTGGAGATGCTTATTTAAAGATGAGGACAGAGTGTGCAGCTTGGCATAGTCAGGCGCACGACCTGCAGGGTACTTGAGGTGAAGGAACACTTTTTTCATGCAAGTCAGCTCCACGGTGCACGCTCACTGTACTTTTTGCAGAACTCACTTCCTGGTGCGGTTGCCTTTGAAATGCAGTTTGCCAGATAACCAGCAAAGCAGCGTTTGCTTCCTAAAACTAGAAAACACTTTGCAGCTGATGGAAGATTGCAGATCCCACATGGAATACCATATAATAAATCAGCACAGCTACAGACATATAGATAGAATCTGAAAGATCTTTTTATGTATCAACGACTTCTTGGAGGGAGGGGCTTGAGTCAGTAAAAAGAAAGAATCTGACAAGAAAAAGGATGGTGCGTGGGTCTCTCGCAGAATAAGGTCGGCTCCCACAGACTTCCTCTTAATGTTCCTGTATCTCAGTTTCCCCATCTGTACAACAGTGTTAACATGCACTCTGCTTATCTAAGCTTATTAGCATGTAGAAAGTGATTTGTAATCTGAAAGTTCAGAGCCTATGAAAAAAGAAAAATTTTGCTTCAAAACTCTGCAACCAAGAGTCTGAAAAAACAACCTGGTCGGCAATCCCTGTGCTAAAATGCACTGTCAGTGTTTATAAGGCAAAGATAAAACATTCCCACATCACATAAAGAAGGAAGTTGTCTAGTCATACTTAAAACACTATAGTAAGATAGATGAGCAAAAAGACAGTCAAGAAGAAAACTGAAGCGACAGCAGCACTAGAAGCTATTACTTCTTGGGGAAGTGCAGCTCAAAGGCAAGGGGAAAATCAGATTCAGCTTTCCAGCAAAGGAGCGTGCCAAGGATATTTCAGTGTCCTGAAAAATCAGACAGGTTTTCCCAACTATTCTTTCAAAATGCTCACTGTGCCATCTCAGAACACAATCATGCCTATGGCACATGATACTAGTTTACTTAAGGTCACGTTAAATTTCTTCCTTGGTTTCTCGAAAGTGAACTCCCTTAGACCACATACAGACCATGAAATTACATTGCCAAAAACCAAGCCACAGTCTATGAAACATAATCTGGGAATAAAGAATACTTATTTTTATTAAAACGGGTCTTAGAATGCAGTGCCAGAATGCTAATCATAAGCGCATGCAATTCAACTACGCTTTCCTTGCTGTAGTCTCTTAAGCCTCTGTTACTGTGATTTCACATTAAATAAGACCTGACGTTAACCTAGAACACAGCCCTTGCAAAATCAGGATTTTTCAAGAGGTGCTACCAGGTCTCTTCGTGCTGACTGTTCTGCGTTTGCAGACTGTATCCGTGCACCACCGATATTTTTCTACCTGAAAAAAAGGGATAGGATTTTTAACCAAAATAAAACTTCATGTAAACTGCACCCTTTCTAAAATGAGTTCTTTTCCTAACCCGTTCAAGGCAAACTAAAGTCACCAACTTCTCAAAACAATGATTAAAATTTTGCACGTGGTAATCACGGACAAAATCATCCACTCACCACAGACTACATCTCATATGTAGAGGAACACATATGCAACTGTAAGTGCAGCAGCTGCATGATTTCAGAGTGTTTTAAACATTTGACTTTCTTAATAGAATATTTCAAACACCCTATTCCCTCCTCTTTCTGCACGTAATTTATGTTCCTGAGACAAAGAAGTAATGTCAAAACCTGAAAGAACAGAGAAATCCACAGCTGTGAAAGGCTCCTTGCTGTCAACAGGCACACAAATACCATGAGCTAAGACTACATGGTTTCATGGTGCCTTCCCTTCCTTGACTGGGTACCTACAGGACTCC
>NW_010427509.1:65914-73649 GCF_000710305.1 Buceros rhinoceros silvestris | reverse complement strand
ACCGCTGCACAGAGCCCTCACAGTCTCACTTTGCAAACCCAGGCTCCAGAGGGAAATATAAATTTCTAAGAGGTTTAGGGCAAACATCCAACATACCAAGGTTACATCACAGCGGATGCAATTTGCAACTTCAATAGAAAGACAGTGAAAGGAATCAAAATGATCCTTTGAGCAAAGTGTGATTTACTGGTCAATGTGTCATCTGCACAAAGACATCCATAACTTGACATTAAATATGTAAAAGATTTGAGCCAGAGCAGTTACCTCGGAAGCTAGCAATGCTAACTTTCTGCGAACCCTTCGCTTTCTCTCTAGAAGGGGCCAGCACATCAAAATATTGCCAAACTGTGGAATATACATGACAACTGATATCTCACTAAATTAAAAAAGAAAAAGAGGATGCCCCTTCTCACCTGAGTACACATTATGCCAACAAAGGACACAAAACCCGGCCTCTAATGATATGACTGAAAAGGCAAAAGATAGTGCAAAACTGTAACGAATGACAGTTAAAACCTGAGAAAAACGTGACCCCTAGTGCTCTCTCTTCTCCCCTCCCAAGGGACACAGGACTCTCATGAGGTCTGCTAGGCACTTTCTGCGTCACATCAAACAAAGCAGACAGTATCAGAAGACTTGGCTGCTTGGCTCCAAGTGGGCTTGGAGAAAAAAGTGAAGATTATTTTGTCTTTTCTGAACAAGGATCCTGCCAGTGTCTTCTAACTCACAACCCCAAGCTGCTTTTATGTAGTCACATTTACGTTAAATTTAAGGAATTTCTAAAACATACGTTATTTTTAAGGTGATAAATGTTTCTCAGTACATTAATAATCTGGCCTCTCTGCACGTAACTTAGTCTCTCTGCAGCTAACGATTAAAGTAGGCACCACGGCACAAAGCAGTTAGTTTTCTATTTCTCTTAGCCTTTCTGTGGACAAAGGAGGAAAGAAAAAAAAAGTCCATTCCCGCTACTGCAAGGTAATACTAAAAAGCCAGCCATTTTGCACACTATGCGCCATGGAAGGACACCTCCCCAGAAGGGACAGCACGGCGCTTGCTACACGAGCCTGGAGCTCCCTTTACTAGCACTCATCCATTTCCACCCTTTGTGGGATATTTTATATGTCACCTGATGTACACATGCGGTACAGAACCAGGGCTGCTGCAGCACTCCTCTTTGTGCTGCAGCTAGTACGTACCAGGGCTGCCTGGGTATCAGGGACAGCCTTTTGAAGGACAAGAAGCCACAACGGGACTCTGGACAGAAAGCACAGAATAGGTTAACAGAGAAAAAATTGTATTAATAAAACATGAAGTTATTTAAAATAGTTCAAGTATAGCAGAACTCGCTTTCAGTTATGCCAGACTGGATGATGAAGTTTGTGTGATTAATTCCATTCTCTTCCTTTTCATCTCAGAAAACTGTCAGCTCTGTTGTACCAACAACATACTGTTACAGTGGCATCGTGAATAGCTCTTGGATAGCAAACAAAAAATATTAAGTGAGCTTGCCAATTACCTACCACACGTTTTGCTCACAAGCTGCCTTATTCCCTTGGAGTTCTATTGTTGGAATATCTAACCTTTTAACAATAATAGGTACCACTTAAAAGCAATTGTTATTTTAATTGTGAATTGGGATTGTAAATCCAGTCTTTAAGAAGCAATTGTACGTTCTGCTGAATTCTTTTGAATGTGCCTCCTTTAATTCCCTTGCAGGCAACTTCTGCTATAATGAAATTTTTCATTTGCAAATTAGATTGCTTGTAGCTAGAAACAAAAAGCCATCATCAGAGAGCCAATAAAAGGGATGCATCCTTACCTAGTAGGAACAATTAGCTGCACTGACTGCTGTTGTAAAGGCTGCCTCTTCTTTCTCTTCCACCTCTATGATCTGAAGCAGGACTCAGAAACATGGGCACAACAGGAAAGTGTGTGTGGTTATACATAGTAAAATAAAATCTGCAGAGCTGTGCCTCTTTACAGTGGAGGCACAAAAAAAAAGCCGGACATTGGTACGCAGGATCCATTTGGTCCATGTCATTTCTACATATGTGTACATAACTATGCATACATAATCATGTTACAACAGAGAAAGGAAAATTTAATTATTAATGTACAACTACCACTCAGCAAGTGATTTAAGCATAGCTTCACATAATAAATAATCTGTTTAAAGGCCACAGTAATTGGTTTGATGAATGTCACAAACTCCACTGTGTACTCAGCTTGTTTCTTTCTATGTCTTATTGACACAGAGACCGCTAAATAACACAGCAATCAACCCACCTATAACCCACTTTCTCAGGCAGAAAGAAAAGCATGGTTATTCCCATTTCACTTTCAAAAAACCTGCCAATAGAAAACAGGCATGAAAAGATTAAGCAACTAATCCAAAGCTATTCAGGAAGTCTGTTGAAGAGTTAAGCATTGAAGAGGGATCTTGCAAGTTCCAGTCTTATACCTTCACGCACATAAACCCCTGCTCACCCCAGAGCACTGGGTACAGTTTAGACTTGAAACCACGTTTTCCCTGATATGTGCTTTGTTTAAACTTGCAGACTTCATATTTTCTTGAGACCGAAATAATCCAGTTATTTCAATAACTGAACTCTGTGTGAGAGAACCAAGTATTGTATTTTTAGGTTCCCTGCAAGAAGCATTGTTCGTTTTTATCCTTTCAGTGGGTGATCTTTATCTCTGACAGCCTTTAGGATATTTTCCTCCTGTTCGAACACCAAGGACATTCTTATTATGCTTCAACTCTAATGAATCCTGTAGTCTTCGGACTTGGGCCACAACTCATTTGGGGAAATTAGTGAAAGGGAATAGCTACCAGATGACAATGAGGAGACTCGAGAGCGATCCCATTTGCAGTCATGAAAAGGAAGTAGCTGGAAACATTCCTGCCATTAGGCACAGCAGGAGCTGGAAGCTTTGAAACTAACATTGCATAAAAAGAGTTCTGCTTTTGGAAAAGTGGAAGATTTTATCTGGATACATAAATCTGTCAATCGCCACATGCCTTATTTCTTTTTTCAGCAAAGAGGTTCATGAGGCTCGCTTTTTTTTTTTTTTTTTTCCTTTTAAAATCAAAACTCTGTTCTTTTTTTCCAGTCTCAGCAAAGAGGTTCATGAGGCTCGCTTTTTTTTTTTTGTTATCCATTTCAAATACAAAACTCTGTTCTTTTTTTCCAGTCAACCCTGCTCACCAAGCTCAGGAACATTTGCTGAAAAAGTTCTTCCGGCCTTTTATCTCAAACACTGTAAAAACCAATTTGAGACCTGTAAACCAGGTTATGTGCAAAATGTTGATGAAACCATCACTTGTGGCTTTGCATTGCAATGTTTTGCAAAAATTAAAGATCTAGAGCTCTCTAACTCTCCTCCCTTTTCTGAAAGAAGGTCTTCTGCTACGATAGAGTAGGGTTTGCAAATGCTCTCAATATACAGGAACAGGGCAGTCAACAGGAACAGACAGTACGAGAGTTTGCCAGACTGTATCAAACCTCTGTCCCACAAACTCTAACTGCCTCGAGCCATACGCAGTGCCTGATGAGTGAGAGAAACACACCCTGTGCTCCTAAGGCTCCATGCCAGGCACACCATGTTTTACACTGGAGCAGCAGGGAAATGAGGCCAAGAGTCTCTGAACTTCCATCTATCATCTCCACCTTTTGGTGACCAATTCAAACCTGTGAATGAGCTCGCGTTCCCTCAAACGCAGTGTATTTCAACTCTGGATGCTCTTGGACAACACTGGCCAACGGTACTTACCGGTTTGAGCACCATCATAAACCAATACTTTCTCATGATTACTCAGGGCAACATACTGCAGCTAACTAAAAGAAACAGGCAGTGATAGTGGTTCAAACCTGGAATAAAGGAAGGACATGCTGACAGCCATGAATTTGCAAAGGCTGCTCCTTAGCAAACACACTGATCGAGCTACCTGACACCCACCAGTTAGCTGAGAAGAAGGAATCTAAATGTTTTTAGTAAACAGTTGTCTAAGTATTGCACTTCTGCTTTTTATTGTATCTAATACATAAAACTTAGAGATAAAATAGATTGAACTAAAAAGAATGAGACAGGAACATACAAGTGCAGAAGTATGCAGCCAAGCTTTTTTGCTAAACAGATATGTTTTATTCCTACATCAGCAAGAAATCCAGCACAACCAAAAAAACCCCACATCTGTAAAATCCAAATATCCTCAACTCTTAGCAAACTATTTTTGGTGAAGCCCACTGTTGTCCCAAAGCTCTTGGAGAGACAAGGACATGAGTCTCAGGCTGAAGCTCCTGCCCAATTACCAATTTACAGACACTGAAGAAAGTCTTGGTGTCAATTCCTGTAACAACTTGGCAAGGTCTTCAGATCTCTTCCACAGCCTTCTATCTAGGTTGGAGCACACTCCTGAACCCTGGCTAACTAAGCTGAAGCAAGGCACAGCAACCGCTTGTAAAAGGCACAACAGCTGAGATGTCTTGCACACCTCACAGAGGCCTCAATTGTCCTTCCCAGAAAGAAAATAAGTTCTCCCTCAAGCTGTGCACTGCATATTCCACTCTTCTGGAATACCAAGGCCACTACACAGCCCTGTCTCCCCAGATCTCTCCCTTTGTCACCCTCAGTGTCATTTACTCTTTGTCTTCACAACCATTATTCCTGTGAGATAAACACTAAGATCTCCCGTAGGAGTACTGCTGTCTTCCATTCCTTTCTGCCTTTCCACATACTTACCCTTCCTGGTAACACAGATGCAGTTCTCGTGGAAAGGAGTTAGAATTAAAGAAAAAAAAAAAAACAGGTACAGGCAGGAAACTGCCTGATATCCCAAGGAGTGAGAACAGAAGATGGCCAAACATGCTGCCAAAGGTAACAAGCACAGAATCCAGAATCAAGTGTGCATTATGGTTGAAGGAGGCAGCTACATTTACAGCTCAAACTGTGTCTGCGATCCTGTTCCAGCAACTCAGATCGCTGCTGCTGAAGGAACAGCAGGTGGGGTTAAGGATGACTTTCACGTAAGGGGTACAGATAACCCTCTCTGTGTGGTGGAAGTTCACACAAATTGACTAAGATTTTAAGTACCTCAAAACCAGAAGAGAAGGAAATACCTCATGTGCCTTTACAGTTCTAGCATCACCCCTAGCACTGAATAGCTCCAGTCTCCAGAAGCTGACGTAGAACTATAGAAAAACTGACACCCTCTGCTCTTAAAAGTACTGTGCTACACTGGCACAGCAGAAGTGAGAACAAGGAGGTGCGTTTTCTTGCCCTCTCACATCACGTATCCTTGTACTCCGGAGGAGCAGAAGACAGCCCCATAGTTATTGGGGTTGGGGGTGGTGTGGTGTGTGTGCGGTAAAGAAGAGAGGTTCTAGAAACAGGGCAAGGCTGGAGGGATGTCCTGACTGCAGAACTGGCCCCAGGTGGAAGCAGACAGACTGCAAAGAACACTCCTCCTCTTTCATCTAACAAGAGAACAACTCTGCATTTTCAGAAAATCTGGTAAATCAATGCTTCTGTTACCAAAAGGTAGCTTGGCATGTTTCCCGCTTCTGCTACTGCTGGTGTCCAGGCAGCAAAAGCCTACTAAAGATCCTCTGTAACCCAGGCAGCAGCCAGCTATACCACAGACCTGAACCCTGCTAGTGGCCTGCGCATAAGTCAGCACGAGTCTACAGAAGATATTCTGTCACATCTCGTATGCTCTGGAAAACAGGTAAGTCCAGGATTTTTCTGGATTTTAAAAGAACAGAATAAGATCAGACACAGTATTAAAAATAATTACGATCTTTCAAGTAAGAAACAGTAACTTAACAGGAATGCAAAGGACAGAGATGCACCTATTCTAACATTTCTAACTTTAATGCACAGCATTTCACAAACTTCAGCTTATGTTTATATCACAATATATCTCAGAGACAATAGCTTCCACGGTGATTGTAACTCACCGTGGTTTGGGTTTGACAATTTGTTTTATATGCCATGGACCCAAAAAACTGTGGTACCTGAAATGGTAAAGGCCAGCTGGGCTGTTCAAGCTAGATGGCAGAATAAACAGGGGCCAGAAAGAACATAATTCAGCCCCGCTCCTATCTGCAGATCAGACATAGGCACCGAGGTACTTCTGCTATGTTACAGAGGTGGAAGAGCCTCACTCACACAAAAATCCCAGTATCACAAAAAAGTTAACGGCACACATTATGATAAACAAAGAAATTTATGATATTTGATAGCACAAAAAGATTTAGACCCAAATAAATGACAAAGAACACGACACGTTTTGTTTGAAGCATGCCTGTGGCGTGAGCTCACAAGGGCTCCCTTTGTAGGCAGCAAACCTCTGAAGCAGTTACAGAGGTAACTCCAAAGAAGTACTGATAAAAATCTTTGGAATTGGCCATCTATTTCAGACACAACCCTACCGAGCCTCTATTCTTCAACTAATTCTTTAAATAGAACCCAAATAATCTTTCAATTTTCCCTCCTTACTCCAAGCCGATGGCTTCTATTTTTTTATTTTTAAAAAGTTTATCACAGCAATTAGTTTCCCTAACAATGTCTTATCGCTGGCATGAAACATCTCTACTTTTCTGCCTCAAGGGCCATCCCTCCTGCCTCCATAACCAATTCCTTGAAATTCAGGAGTTCCATAATTAATCTGAGAGATACTTTCTGTAAGGGATGTATGACATTTAGAGTTATAGTAAAACTGCCTTTGGTTATGTTCTGGCTCTGTTTGAATCTTTAATACTGAACTTTACCTCAATCTAAGAAGAACTATGTAAAGTGACTGTTAAATGTCCTTTATTTTCCTCTATCTTGAAGAGATTTGTTGACACGCTAAACAACCTGCACACTTCCTAAAAATTACCTTGGCTAACTTTGCACAAGCACAAACTAATTGGTAAAGGATATTAAGAAGTTCATTCCAATTTCTATCACATCGTTGACTCTTGGCTCCAGACCCATTGGAAACCTGTGTCCCAGAAAGCTAGAATACAAAGGAAGAGATCTATGAGCAGTGCAGTTCTAGATCATTTGCATACGGGAAGGGATGAAATCCCTTTCCCTTAAACATGCTGAATTTGCATCACAGCCACCCTGAAATGCTACTTTGCACATGCGGTGTGTTTCATTAATCCACAAAAAAAGCAACATCAAACTCCCTCTGATCTTACCAAATTTGATAGAAGGGGTTATTTTTCTGGGGTCCCATTAAAGAATATGCTGATGCTTCTCCTTTTTATTGAGTCGACAATGAACCTATTTCCAGCTGTATTTTAAAGCTTATTTCTTCCTAGAAACAGTATGGCAACACACAGATGTTAAATCACACCTTTGAATGAATGCATCTCAGGTTTTCTATCAGCCCTGCTTATTTCTCATTTCAAAACCCAGTCTTCCTTCTCATGACCCACAAAGCAAAAAAAGCCTCCTGTTCCCCCAGTCAGGTGGAAGGTTGTCATGCTCTACAGAGCCCTTACCCAGAGAACTAGGAAAATCAGCAAAATCGTACAGGTTTGTCTGTTTTGTAGGTTTGCATTTTATGGTTTATTTTGGTTTTTACTACGTCTCAAAGTCAGTAAGTTCTATCAATTTCCATTGAACATAAATTCTAATAAAGTGTTGAACTTTAGCTATTACTTTAACATCTTCATTTTTTCTAAGTATCTTACTTTATAAGGAAGGCATCCCTCTCCACCTCCAAAAGCTTTCCCTA
>NW_010427509.1:62140-65807 GCF_000710305.1 Buceros rhinoceros silvestris | reverse complement strand
AAATGCTTTTTTTTTTTTACGGAAGAGACATGTGACTGTAACATCTGATTTGAGGATACACCTGAAGACTGATAGTTCTTTTTTCTTTTCTTACTATTTTCTTCTCCAAAGAAACATCTGACCACCTCTGTAGCCTGAAACGGTGGCGAGATTCGAGGCGTTAACCTGGGAAATGTGTTTATCATATGCCTAATCAGCATATTCTTACAGGCTAGGAATATTGGAAAGCATAGCCCGCTGCCATAACCCTCCAGCTATTGCTGTACCCCAACACGAGCAGCAGATTCAAACATGAAGGTGCAGAAAAATTGAACGGTTTTGAGCTCTGACAGAGGCCACTCTGGCTGTCTTCTCATGAAGAAAAAGGTTTATTTGGCTCCCATACACCAAAGTCAGCAGAATCCAGTAAGCCACAATACGGCTTTCCCTCCACTAAATTCAACTGGATTTTACCTCATTAATTAACCCAAAATATTTTACCTAATGAAAACAAAATCAGTGTTCACTATAACCACTGTCTGTATTTGCCCTTTTCAGAGAACTTCACATAAAAACGAAATACAGTGAAATAAGCCCAAAAATCCAGTAAGCTTTAAAACTAAACCACAGACAGATGCTGAATTATTTCTCAATAAAGACTTACGTTTTAAAAATCCATTGTACAAGTGAGGACTTGCTCAGTTTGAGAACAGAAGAATGTCCTCTCTGACACACACAAGGGTCCTGACACTGCAAAGTGGGTGCTGAGCATTTTGCTCAATTCAGTAGAACGTAGGTGCACGATACACTGCAGGTTTTCACCTAACCTGTAACCAAATGAAGGACTAATTTCAGTGCTACACCTCCAATATTTCACCATTATAAGCAAAAAAAAAAAAAGACACGAGTGTGGTTTTCATTACACACCTGCTCTACAACAACAAAGAAACAGTCTGGTGTTCATCCTCAGTTGCCTCAGTGGGCTAATGCGGTACTGTGATAAAATTGTTAACAAAGGAAAATAGACACATACAAAATCCACTGGTGATATTATTTTGATTTTTTTTATTCCTCCTCATATTTTGTCTCGAAATTTAAACTTTGGGTGTTTGTCAAAGGACACGATGAAAATTTTTTCCCTAGCTTATGATTTGTAATTCATGCAGGCTATCACAGTGTGAATAATGAAATGATGCTTTGCATAGTTTTATTCCTATGGGTTATAAAAGGAAGAGCATTGGCACTGTCCTGTCATTGCAAATGGTCCTGGATTTCTGATGTCTCACTTCAATTGATGTTAATGAGAAAAAGAACGCTCAGGCAAAATCTGCTGTTGGCACAGCATACAAGAAAAAAGCCTGACAGAATCCCAAAAGGAGGAGGGTGGAAGCAGGCAAATCTCTAATGCATAAAGTAATAGAGTTTCAAAAGATCTTTACAAGCTGTTAAGTAGCAGTTGGTGAAGAGACAAAATAAAAATGATTACCTAAGTGGCCTCACAAGAGTTGGTCAGGACCCAGACCTTGATTCAGATTCCCCTCTCCCACAACTTGTGTATGCCTGCACTATGCATTTCATCTGAACCGATTTTAAAAAAGAAGAGGTCTCGTGCCGTCTGAAACCATTAGAGAGGTCTGACAGTTTCTTTGGGTAATAAAAGCTAAGGCCTTAATTTCAACAATTTTGGCTTAGAATACCACAAACTTTTCACAAAGAAAATGGCAAACCTTCTGAGGCTCAGCCATCATGGCTAACAGATACTGCAATGAATCAAATTGATTAACTGGATTCCCTATAGACTGCCAAAACATTTCCTTGCACCTCAGACAAATATACATGTGCCATGAGCTTGTTAGATAGATGACAAATGAAGAGAAACGCCTCAGTGTACGGACAGCTGTTCTGAGTGGGAAATACCTGATTTAGAATCGGAAGTCTTGGGAACTGCTCTGGCACCATTTCCTCCCTTGAACACTTGGGTGAGAATGCTGGATTTCTAGATGAACTCTGCTCATTTGGCAAGTGGTTTCCCTTCATCCTGCTGGTCTCAACGCATCAGTAAACTCACGAAGGATCAAATAATTACTTCCAAATTGCAGGTAGCTTTTTTGTGAAAAGTCAGACATTACCAGTTACACTGAAAAACAGCGCTGAAGGAAGAAAGATCAAGACCTCCAAAAAACTGAGTAATTCAAGGAAAATAGGAGAACTGTGAGACCCCTCACTGTTTCTATGAGCCCATGAAGTCCTAATAATCTCTTGGCTTCTACAAGCCCATAAAATCCTAATAACTTTTCAGCTTCTACAAAAGCACCTGATATGCAGGAGAATTCCAGGCCCAGGAATGACAGGTTACCCAGCTGGGACCCACTTCTGAAGCTTGTAAAGGACTTAATTCTGAAGGGTTTGTTTTATCTGGGGGAAGAGGGAAATGCAGGTGTGGTGGAGAGAAACCAAGCACAGCTTTAAATGTTAGCGGTTATTCTAAACCATCCTTGGCTACACCGAGAGAAGCGCTGAAATACCAGAGGACAATATAACAGAGTCAATCATGGTAACTGTACCCAATTTACCAGAAACAGACTGTCTGTAGAGGAGAGGGTTTGTTCATTACAAATCAATACAGCACCCTTTCAGACTTAAGGAAATCATTCTTTTTCAGAGATGCACTTCAATACCCACAGTGAAGCTATTATGTATTTTCTAGAAATATATCCATTAATTGTAACTCAGAGGAATTCACATTTCTATGATGCATTGAGAAATAATTTATTGTTTTAAACACCCAGCAGTTATCTATTTCTCACTTGCAGGCTGAAGGCCTCAAGGGGAAACTGATTAGGGCTCTATTTTTAAAGACAGTTAAATGACAAGTAAAGAAAGGTGGCTAATATACCTTTTTTGGGGGCGGTATTAAAAGTTACTTTATGTTCTAAAAGGTCCTGCTGTATTGCTGTTCTTCAGAGAAAGTATATACACACATATACTTTAAGGTTGGTTTCAGCACCTGATACAAACATGCCATTTTTTACAGGTTGAAAAAGTTATTTCAGGAAGTTAAACAAGTGGCTCACATTAAGAATCTATTCCACATCAGAATGAGAATCCTCTCCCTCCCACTCTGATTTCCGCCTGCCTTAGAAATTCCCCTGGTGTATGCAGAGTGTGCTATGCAAAACCTTTCCAGCTTTCCATCAAAGTGCTGAAAACTGCCACACACAAAATTCTACTCAAACGACACAGCTATTAACAAATAGAAATGCAGTTGCACATCTCTCTTCAAATTCTCCTTATGCCCTGTGATGCAGCCACTGATGTGGAAGGCTGCTTCCGAAGTTCTGGTCATGAAATATATAGGAGCCCAGGACTGCATGTGTGTGCATTGCAAGGATGTGGTCTTTTTCCAGCACTAACACTGCCCTTGAAACCATAGCAACTCATCACCCAGTCTGATGTCAAAGTATTTCAGCTTCAAAGACTAATGCATTCCTTGGGACACCATTAAAAAGAGAAAGACAGTTTATTATAGTATTTGTGGAAGGGCTAAGTAAATCTGCTTCTTATAACAAAACATTGGGTAAATACCACTTCTTACAGGCCTTGTAATTCATTAAAACAAAAAACAACCCCCCCAAAACCTTCAAGTGAACCTGTCAAACCAAGGGAAAATCCTGCATGAAGGTTCCTG
>NW_010427509.1:57439-61896 GCF_000710305.1 Buceros rhinoceros silvestris | reverse complement strand
TCAAGGAGTTTATTGGCATACTGTTGGACTAGATCATCTCCAGCAGTCCCTTCCAACCCCTACCATCCTGTGATTCTGCGCGATTATCTTAACTATGCCATAAACGGGTAAGTAGAGAAGTCTTCTCACAAAAATTGCGGATTTGGCAAACAGCATTTCACCCTGCGGAGTAATCAGATGACACTATCAACTAAGATCAGAAAGGCCTTGGAAAAAAAACCTCTTTTCAAGGTACCTAAGTGAGGTAGCTGGGCAATTTCTCGATGGAGTGAATAAAGGTGTTAGAACAAAGCACAGGATTTCCTTTCCCTCAGCCATCCCTGGCAGTCCCTCCCGCTCAGGCTGTTTGCAAAGAAAGGAAACAAGAGCAGCACACCACGTTTCCAGGCTTCTGCTTACCTCAGAGATTTTGTATCACAGTAGCTGTTGCTTGAGCCTCCATTTATCTGGGGAAATTCCTGACCTTACTGATGAGCCCATGAAACCAGTCTCTAGTTGGTGATAACTCAGAACTCCCTTCTCTCAGGCCTTCTTGCCTTTCAGAAACAGTTCCCATTCAATTATTTGCTACAGCTGGAGACCCTTCCTTCTCCAGGTTTCCTTTTTCCAGCAGTGCAGACATTGGATAATAATGCAAATATCTCTCCATCTGTAGGACAATTAAGTGCTTCCTATTTCAGTCCCTTGGGAGAGCTGGTGTACTTCACCACAACCCTTCCTTCCCCCACATTCCTCAACTTGCATGTGTTTCTGTTCTGAAGCCTATGAAAATAGTTCTGCTTAACTCTTTGGCAAGGTGCAAGTACCAATCCAGCCCTCTGTTCCCAGTCCTCTCGTACACTGCCTTGTGTACAACCGGATGGGTCTTTTCCAAAGTTAGGGACAGGAAAAGTGACAAACATCACCTTGTGAAACAGATTATACAACAGTAATTTATTCCTTCCAATAGCAGTTGATTTCAAGGCAAGAAGCCAGCTGTCTCCAGCTGGAAAACTGGAATCTAACATCATACAAAACACTACTACATTTCAAAAGAGATGATGTTCTCGTCCAGCTCCAAGGTGCGGGTATCTACTGTCCTCTTCTCAGCAGTTTCATTTCCCCTAGAGCTTGGCAGCACAGGAAAAGATCCAAACTTGTGTTCAAGTATCTATGCCCAGAGCTGCCTCAAGGCACAGCTAGAGCAGATGGCTGCCAAGAACAGCTGCCAGCATCTACTCCAGCTGCAACAGCTTCTCTCCTGTTTGTATGTAGCTGAATAGGCTGGAATTTGGAGAGCAGAAAGTTCTTACTACATGCCGCCTGAAAACCACAAAAGAATGTTTTCCTTATGGAGCCACCTTCTTGGTTCCCATCCAGGTTCCATTTAGTGTTTCCCTCTGATACGAAGTGGTGCCTTTTCTCTCCCATGTTGCAAATGCCCAACAGATAGATGGAAGTGAAAACAGGGGGCTGCTGCCCATGGGGTGGGGTTGCGAGTTCTAGGATGGGAACAGCGGAGGGAGACAATATGCCAGGAAAGAAAGAGAGATGAAAGGGTGACAGCCACCCACTTGAACGCCCTCTTTAAGTAATTTTGTATGCCCCGAGTTCCTCCCAGAACAACCCTACACTCTGTTGTTTTCCCCTTTTGTGCCACAAACTTGCCCCCATTTCAAAATGGAATTTTTCCTGTATGACTCAAGAGCTTCGGGCTGTGCCTTTCTTGGCTGAACTTCCTCACCTGAACGCCTTTCATTTAGCCACAATATTCCTCCCATTTGAGACTACAGACCAAAAGTAGTATGACATTGGCACGTCTTTGTCACCCCTCTTGGATCTTTGTCTCTGATTGCAGTTTTAACCGCTTCTTTTTAAAACTCACAGAAAATACTTCAATATCCCTATCAGTCCAACTGATGAAGGCACCCTAATTTTTATCTTTCCCCTCATTAAAGACAACTCCTTTGTCACAAACCAGTGAGAGCATGACCAGATCGTGTCTGTGCTGAAGGTCAACTGAAAAATATCGGTTGTTCTTTCACTTATGGTGCGCTTCTCTGCTTTTGTACATACTCTGATGGAAACGATTCATGAATTTCTTCAGCATGTGGGCAAACCTCTTTTCTCTTTCCTAAAGAAACATTTTTCGTCTTAAAAAAGATATTCTTCCTACGCAAAACAAGATGGGATATAAAAGTAGAGAATATGTCTTATTCCTGGTGGGTGTGAAAAGATGTCTTTTATTAGGATACACATCATCACTCATATATGAAACAATTTTCCCCTCTTGGCAATAGAACTATTTGCTCAATTTCCATTAATGATTCTCACCAAGTTTTAACCTCCTTTTACTTTCCTACCGATCTCTTGAGGCACACTGAGGGTTTCTTGTACTTGGAGAACAATTCTGTACTTCGCCATTTCCATTTCATTTAGTAACCCAGACAACTGGAAGTCTGAATGAAAGCTCAATGAATTCACTTTTATTCTTAAGTATTTCAGAGAAAACCCCTCTACCATTTGTAAATCAGAGGAAGTAAGTGACTTGGTCCCACTATCATTTCTTCTGTATTCCTTTAGAACTCTCACTCCACAGGTAAAAGCTAAATGTTTCTCCCTTAATTTTAATTATCAGGCAAATGTTTGAGGTATATTTGAACCTCAGTTTCAGCTTAGTGCTACAGGAGCACCTAAACCACTCTGCCAGGAACTTCCCTTAATGCAAAAATGTGACATTCTAAAACTTCCTGTAGGTCAGTGACATCTATCAGACAAATTGCAGTGGTGTCTGGGGGCTAGGATACAGATACATCGTCTCTTTGGGCGTTATAATGAAGAACAACTAGAGGACAATACTAAAACCAGCATGCAACTAGCACGGAATATCAAAATCAAGTAGGGAGATACCCTTTGGCACCAGGAGGTTTAGAGTTCATTGCCTTGGAACATATCAACCAGAAATACCAAAGCAATATTGCAGGAGCAAAGTTTTTAATGCTTAAAATCACTGAGAAAAAAAGAGATTTTCAAGACCAAGAACAAACCAAAGCATTCTCTAAACACTCACGTACCTGCAAAATCACATACAAGAACCAGGACTTCATTTGGCACTCCCATGGAGGATAGTGTCTTCCAGTGGAGTTGGAAACTGTCACGTATTGTGTTTACTTACGTCAGAAAAACAGCAGATACTGCAAGTCTAACATATTCAGGCAACGAGAATTCCATTTACCCTTGAATGAAGGGTTGGTGGGGTTTTTCCTCTGAACTGAAAATGCTGGAATTAACAGAACTGTGATACTATGACAGGAACAAACTATCATGATAATTTAATATGCAAGATAATCTAAGGTAGAACCTTCATTTATTAAAAAAAGTTCTTTGCTTTTTTTAATCTAACCTTTATCTCTTAAGCTTATATTTTTATCACGTCCAGTACGGTTGTGCCAGGGACCAGCTCAAGATGGTTGTCACCACATGAATAAATATTAGATAACAGCTAAAGAGTGAAGATCCAGGTACACAAGACAATCAGAGCATCAGCTTTTCAAAAGGTTTTGATATTCACAGAGCTAATGAGAACAGCCTGTATTATGTTGCACAGAATTCAGTAAATGTGGAAGGGATAGAAATGCAAACGTTTCATGGCAGAAGCCAGACTTCAGCTGAGATGGGGAAAAAAAAAAATCATCACATACAGCCACATGACTCCCTAATTGGGTGTTGTAGGTTCTCTTATGCTTTCTTTCACAGCAGCCAACCCAGGGCATTGTCAGATAAGAGAGACACTAAATAAGGCAAAGATCTGATTCAATTACACAGTTTTCATCTAGATGGAGACAGCCTAAATTTTGGGGATATCCACCTTTAATGCAGCAACTCTTTCAAACTCAAGTAAAACAAATCCAATTCAAAGCAGTGTCCATTACTCCCTGTATTTCAAGCTCAATCATCATAATGTCTTTCTCAAAAGAAAAGGGAGGATTTTGTGTTCCAAAGTACCTTCAGTTCATCTCGTTCCCTTTTTCAAGCCCGTGTATTGCAGCAGGAGCACCGAATGAAGTCACACTGCTGACCTGCCCTTTAATGGGACCTTAACTTTTACACTCCTCTGCATTCAGCCATGCTTCAGAGATGAATAGCTACTGTAATTTCTGTCATCTTTAACTCTGAAAGCCAGAGCTGATCTTGGCTCCACTTCATATTTTTCCTAACCTTCCCTTGTTCTCTGTTCCCATCTTTCATTTCCTTTCCATTTCTATTTTCACCAATCACCTTTCTTCAACATTATCTATACTTTTGTAAAATCATCTGCCCACACACTAATTTGTTCCTTTACCTACAATCCCTCCCTTGAAATAGTTTTTTTTTTTAATAGTATCTTAATTGTCCTTTTCCCAGCTTGTTTATGTAAAAGGACGTTCTGAAAACTACTCTTCCTGCACTGCTATCGACAATCTGCACAGAAGGCAGTG
>NW_010427509.1:55984-57296 GCF_000710305.1 Buceros rhinoceros silvestris | reverse complement strand
CAGGAGCTATTTATCAAGACAAGAGTTGTTGACTAACTTGGAAAAGTAGCTGGGGAGGTTGGCTACCTTCTCGCTTTCTGCCTTTGTCCCTCACTACTCAAATTGCTCTCTCCCATTTAACACAATTGATTCTACCGCCCTACACCGGCACAGGTGATTTTATATGTTTAATTGTTTCCATTTATTTCCTGTGATCTTAGATAACTTACGTGGCAAGAAGGAGGCATTTCTGTATGGCACTGCTGTGTTGACACCATCCACTGATAAAAGTGAGAAATCGGGTCACTACTGAGATTTAGTAAGTATGAACATAAAGCACCCGTTCAGGGAAGAAAAAAAAATAAAAGAAAAGGAAGATAGTCTTTGAACAGCAATAAATTTTAATCTACGAGCTCGTTTCACAGCCACTGTGATTCCTCAGTTTCAAATCTCTGTTCAGCAATGCCTGCAATATAGCTCTGTGCAGAAAGAACCGGCTCTGAATTTCATGACTGAATAGATTTAGTATCACTATTACCCAACAATTTACCTCAGAAGATGACAAAAAAAGATTATTAAATCTTCATCTTTCAAATTACCAAACAAGCCAAACTGCGTGCACATCATTGAGAGACAGAGAAACGCTGAGGATCACAAGGGATGGGATGTCTGACGGGAAGGGAAATGATACAAATAAAGATGCTCCACATCATGCACTGTAGTACCCCACAATAACCAAGAATTTTATCGCTGTTATCTTCAAGATTCGGAAAATATAGTAATGCAAAAATGTCTGCAGCCGAGTTATAGCAAAAAACCTTAAATTAAAAAAAAACCCTTTGAATATAATTAATCCCAGACAGTTATATTTAGAGTTTTATAATGTGAAGAAGCAATGTTCTTAAGAGCATTCCTGTTACACATATTAGTTTAATGATCCTGACAAACTTGCCATTATTGCGATAACCTCATTGCTTTCATTCATACCACAAGCACACATCCACGGTGCTACCAGAGGACCTTCAGGATCCCAACAGTACTGAGGCACTGACACACCAAACAACTTGTGTGCAACTGCATCTGAAGTCTGAGAAGAGCTGGGACCAGCATCCAAAAACTTCAGCATATGTGCCACAACCACAGAACAAAGACCTCTCATCAGCCAACAAAAACTTAAAAGCTTAGGGAAGTGCCTCTGTACACCCCCAATTCACACCCTTCCCCTCCCCCAACCACCCCAGCTTCTCCAAGTTGAGAAAATCTCCTGAGACACGTTCACCAGATCTTATAGCAGGGTTGTGCATATGCAGCCATTTGCGAACAGCCTGGCACT
>NW_010427509.1:49219-55626 GCF_000710305.1 Buceros rhinoceros silvestris | reverse complement strand
ACTTCTTCCCACACCCCAAAAAAAAAGCCATTTCTATTCAAGTGGGACATTGTATAAAAACGACTGGAAAAACACACCTCAAGAGAGTTATTAAAAAACCCAAACCCTTCACTGCAAGCTTTAGACCACAGGTAATTTTAAACAGGGTTTCATTTAACAGTACACACGAAAACGTGTCCACACATGAACAACAACAACAAAAAACCCCGACTGAGTGCCTGGGTGGGCGAGTGTTACATAAAGATGAGGTAACTTGGTCCCACAAGTACACAACCTGTGTGTAACACAGGGCTTGGTAATAGTGTCAAAGGAAAACTGGTTTCACACAGATTTTAAATCAACCTTAGTAAGTGTTTTTATTTTCTTATTTAATTGCCAAGCTCCATAAATTTAAAAATTAAAATTATAAAAATTAATAATAGGAGAATTCTGTTTTTTAAAACTAAATAACTTTTCAGATGGGCAGGAAATCAAAACACACATTTGGCATTTTCACAAGCCATCAAGGAGATTGATTATTTTGTTTTCTGCTCCTGAGCTGTTTCTCTTAATGCAAAGAAGCTCCTTCAGAAAAATACAGTAAAATAACCATATCACTTACCTCTTTTAGGGCAGAACTGCAGATAAAATGACAGCTGGTAAGAAACTAAAGCTCGTTAAGTTCGTTTACAGTGACTGAAATTTATGTTCCATGGAGTATCAAATGCAAATATAGTACCAAGAAGGACATCCACAGTACCTAACAACTGAGTAATTACTGAGTAATACCAATAAAGCTTCTAACACATGCTAGGTATTTGAACAGAAGAGAGACATCTAAACAACTTCAGTAACATCATACTCTGTGGGACATTTATGCCAATCTTTTCTGTATGAACCACAGTTCTCACTCTCAAAATCCTACGATCCTTGATGGATGCCAGCCACAGTACACAGTATCTTTCACATTCCAGCTAAATATTCTCAAGTACAAAATTCTCCTAAACAGAGAAGGGCTCTCAAACCACAATTAAAAATATCCCTGCACCAAAGAAGGCTGAAAGAGTCCAAAAAATGTTGTGAAGCTGCTTTACTCTTCAAGGGCAAAAATAAATTTCAACCCTCAAAACACAGTAATACATTACATTTCCACAGAGCATCAGGACTTTGTGTTGATGTTTTGTGTTCATCAGCCTCTCCGTTTCAGAGCAAGTTCAATAAAATAGCAATACTGATGGTAAAACAGACAATCTTGGATACAAGGAAATAAGCTATACAGTATTTTCTCATCTTACTAATACTTCTCATTTGTATAGCTGAAAGTTAAGCATAACAATGTTTTTCACAGAAAAGGCATGAACTTTATTTAGTATAATGATGCTTTAAGATTCTACACGTATTACTTTAGAAAGACGAGCTTTGTCATTGTTGGTATGGTGCAGGAAGGTACGTGGCCAGCAAACCACCATGAAAAGCATCATGTTCATGAAAACATCGTATAATTTTGTAGTAAAAGAGTCTATGTCATTGGTAACAAGATAAATACGAAGGAGGAATGGTCATATTCACAACTAAAATTATTTAAAGAGTAGGGGCTCATGTGAGGTGCATGTCAAGACACCAGAGTGAAAAAGCTTTGTTCTTAACTAAATCTCAGAACATCCAAGTAAAAAATTACTGCTTTTATTATCCTTCCAACAATTTCAGCTGAAATTACACTATAAATGCAAAGGGTATTTTGCATTTTACTTCCAAACCAGAACTAGAAAAAAGACCATTTCCTCCTCTTGTGCGTTTGATTTTTCATGCTGCAAATCAGATACATAAACACAGTGGCACGGTAGGACGCAATAGCTCATTGCTCTCATATTATTAGAGGGGACTGGGGCAAAGGACTTCATCGGAGCCTGACTAACAGCCACAGATGACTTATAATGATGACACTGACATAAAAGGCATAGATATCATAAAGGAGAAAAAACCATGATGCACTTAAAGAGAAAGATAACAGAAACTTCTGCCATTGCTACAACATCTGAGAAATAGAAGCACAGAAAAAAATTCTCCAAGCCTAATAAGTACTTTTTCAGACTTGCGCTGTTTCTTTAAACAGAACGGTTGTCACAACAGTTCACACCACTTATTTGTCAAACCCTGTTTCCCAGCAGAGGGCAAAATGCTACTTCTGTATCTGCTGTTTAAGCTGCTTTAAGGGACACCAAAAGAGGATGAACTGCTGATGGTCCTGAAAGGAACAGCTCCCAAAGAGCAGAGAGGGCACTGGAACACCGCCCAGCAACCCGGCCCGGGCAGCGGCGGAGACGAGAACACAGAAGACAATGACGAAAAAGCAGACAGCTTCCTCCCTGCGACGGCACATCATGCCCACATCTGGCTACCTCAATTTGTGAAAATAAATCTACACCTCTTTGCTTCTCTGTCATCTACACACTATTGACGGTTTCTTGTGAGATGATATTCTGTGGAAAATGAGTTAGTGATTTTACTTTGCAGAAGAAAAATAAAAATCTTTACAGTTCCAGAGAGTAAATAGCATCAGTAATTAAATTACATCACAGAAAAAATATCTAAAAGACAGAGAGAAAAATATTTGTATGTAACAAACACCACATTCAATATTAACAATTCTAAAACAGACGAGCACATGGAACGCACAGTAAATAATTTAGGAACCAGTGCCCTCATTAATGATTTGATACTGTCAGAATGTTGCTTATTCCATTTTTCAACCCCAACTTTCACTCCCTAACGTGTTTTTACATAAGGCAAAACACTTATTTTGTACTTGCCTTATGATAAAACACTGCCTGAAGGGCTTAAACACTAGTGTGAAAATAGCCCTTACAATCCCCAGATTGGCTAATTTCAGGACAACAGGATACATTTTACAACACCGTATCACGGATGCAATCCACTAGACAACATGAATAGAGATCGCTATATCCAATTAGAGAGTATCAAAGATAATAGAGTTAGATTTGCAGAAAATTTTCAAAGATGTCCTATCTTTGAACAAAACTTATTAGGGCTCCATCAGCCGTTTGAACAGCTTTAATGAAGTTGAAGCTCAGCTAAATATGGAGTTATTTTACTTCATGATTAACTTTGAAGAATTTTATTTTTGAAGCCTTAACATCCTGTAATTAAAAAGAATCCTTAACACGTTGCAGTAATTCAGTATTCAGTAATTTATGTTACAAGTTTTACTTCCAGAAATGGTCTTGATATATCGCCAAATGCTGCTAACCAATGGGTGCACTTTCCTTTATTGCTACTGGCTGCTTTAATATTTTAAATCTCTCAGAGAAACCATGTTCTCAGCTTCTCATTCAACATTACAGTGATACATTTGAAAAATGCCCTTCTTTTGGCAGCCATCTATCTGCCTGCAGTGTTTGCTGCATGTTAACATTTACCTACAGCAGCGCAAGTCAGTTCAAATGCCAAGGTGCAGGCCCAGTCCAACCAGGCTATTTCCATGAAAAAATGAAGCATTTGCAATTATCGATACTTACAGCTATTTGAAGCTATATTTTAACATCATCTTAATCCTACACGCTCACTCGCTTAATTTGGATCTCTCTAAAATTACTCAAAAAGCTCTCTAAAGCTGGCAGCTAGAAACCTATTGCCACTTTAACTGCGAGATATTTTTTTCTTTAGTGTCCTGGAGACTTAATGCCACTGCTATTTTAACAACACTCTCCAAGAACAGAACTAAAACAATCACACAGATCACAATGTATGATACAAAATACTGGATTTCAAATAGAGAGCACAATAAAGAGCTTGGCTAAATTTCATAAACCTTTTTTAAAATCACACTGTTTGGAAGGATTTAGTAGCTCAGGACTGAAAAGACCTCTTAAGAGCAGTTGCTATTAGCACCCAACCTTTCATCAACGCATGAGAAGACTTTGTATGGTATTTTAAAAAACAGAGTATCTTACACCAGCCAGACGCTGGCTTTTCTAAGCCAGCCCTCTTGCTTTCTTGATTTCCTTCAGCATTACACTTCATACTAAAAAGAACAAGGAATGGAAAGATCACCTACAGCAATGGAAATCACGAGCATCGACCATATAAGTTAGGACCCACAAGCAAGCAAGAATTTTCACCCTTAATGTCATGAACTATTTGTACTGTGTGTTTTTGAAGGTTATACAGGCGTTATCATCCTCTCAAAATTTATTCCTTTTAAAGCAAAACTTAGAAATTTCAATTTTCACAAGGATATACTGTATTCAAACCATAAAGATACAGTAAAGTAAGCAAAGTCACTTAAACCTGTCGACAGAGAGCGCGGATTTCTCACTGAAAGCACAGACTTAAGATTGCCACTTAAGTGGCAACATGTGCCAAGATGCCTGCCAGCCTGGAACTGCAGCCTGACACAGTTCTCAAGAAAAAATTACTGCCTGGTTTTGGAATGGAAGTAATGCACAAGACCACTGCCATGCACTGAAGAGTTAATTTTTCAAAACATTGATATTTTATTTTGCTTTGCAACATTCCGTGGCTTTGCCCCACATTCAAAAGTCACTCAGCCTACCCTTATAATATCACAGCAGCAGCTCAGTGAAAAACTAGCAGACCCCTTCTTTTGTGATGCTGGATTATCTGTGTACCTTTTCTTTCCCAAAGGGAAGCAACAAAGAAAAAGCTTTGTGCCAGGCTGAGGCTAGTTTTGTGGTGGCAGCCATGCTGGGAGCTGAGAGGCACACACCCATCACCCTGACTTAGCATCACATCACAGAGCTTTGGGGGAGTCCACCTCGCTTTGGGAACAGTGGAAGCTATTCTTCATCACTCATTCCCTGCCAGCAGAACACCTGCAGGGGTCTGACCAAAGGGGAAGCAACATAGCTCTGTCTCCCTGGCAGCCCTAGGACAGACAGGAAATAAAGTAAGAGGAAAAAGCTACTGGAAAGAAACAAGCCATAAGTAAGGAGAAACAAAAACATTTCAGAGATGTTTGTTATTTCTCTCTTCTCTCCCCACCCCCTCTCTCTCACACACACACTCCCTCCCCCTACATTCCCCATTATTATTATTGTTTTCTGCTCTCCTAACCTGTGGGGAGATATTTTGGGTAAAATGAGACAAGTCTACATGAAATGAAAGCTTCTGATGTAGACAAGAAATCTTCTTTTTTCCCCCCACAATATTTGGCTTGACACTTCAAAGACTTATTTCTCACATTCACAGTGATCCTTCTATAAATACATCCATCTATATGCACATAGCGACTGCAACAAATCCACGGTCACATAGGACTTCACAGTCATTATATGCACACGAAACTGCGGCCCTGCAGCCCTCACAGTAAACCACGGGGAAGAAACTGCAGACCTTCCACAACACTCCAGCTTGTATTAACGGGCTAGAGAAAAATATTAGATACAGTCTTCCTTGGTCCTGCTCCATGTTCCAGTTGTTATCAGACAACGGGGGCAGATCTACTCCTTTCACTAGAGGCCAGGGGTCTTGGTTCACATCACACTTTACACAGGCATAAGGTGCACAGAAACTCCGCTTTTTGTCTGCTCAGTCAGGCATTTAAATAGGGAGCTACAGGGGAGAGTTTACAGCATGTAACATTGTGGCTCTTTTCCGGAGAGAGGAATTAATTTTAAAGAGCAAAGACACATTTGTACTATTTTCCACTCTACCCCTGATAGCTCTGTAGATCTGATTTTTGCAAGGGTTATACTCTACTGGTATCTGGTACCAGCCCGCACCCAAACCATTCTATTTAGTCTTCCAAAATAAATAATAGATGAAAGGAGGTGCTGCTGAAAACAGTGACAAGCATCTCATCAAGAAAAGCTGTTTTTCCACAGTAAGAAACCTCCTGCTCAAAAACACTAAGCCGTACCTACCATCACACAGAGCATATTCTATTTACAGTACACCTATCTGGTTTTAATCACATCAGAGAAGTGTAAATTCTAGGAGCAAATCCTTTTATCTCTAAAGCCAAGAGACGTATCAAAAGTTAAAAACACAGTATCAAAATATTTTCATCCCATTTTGAGCTTCATCACAAAGATGTATTTATAGCATCAATGAGGGGGTGTTGCACAGACTTTCTGAACCAACTTTTATAGAAGTGCCATACCTATGCAGCATTACCGTATGAAGTACATTAGCTGAAAGAGCTCTGTGAGCTCTCCTTTTAAGCCGATACCACTCAGGAATTTAGCTCTCATTCTAGGTTTTGAAAAACAAGTATTTGCAAAAGGATGGGATACTTCACTAAATGCAGCATGATGTGTTCTCGTTACTCTTTTTATTGCAGCCCAATAAGCTTTTAAGATTTGGAAATAACAAAAAAAAAAGGATATTGTGCCATTTTCACCTAAAAACCTCAGTGCTCCAGCTACCTGCACGTTCAAGTTCAATAA
>NW_010427509.1:48514-49202 GCF_000710305.1 Buceros rhinoceros silvestris | reverse complement strand
AGCTTTTAAGATTTGGAAATAACAAAAAAAAAAAGGATATTGTGCCATTTTCACCTAAAAACCTCAGTGCTACAGCTACCTGCACGTTCCAGTTAAATACATCCCTTAAGGGGATGTACTAATAAGCAATATAGCTCATATTTGAATGTATTCAAAAGCCATTCATATATCGATGATATTTTCCTATTAACATATACTTTAAGGATATAGGTTCCATTTTGTACCTAACAGTTCCCTGGCCTTATTATCAGAGCCCCTGGAGTACTTTGCAAACCACAACGCACTCCTCCTTACATGACTGTAGAGTGCTCTTCCCACCTCACAGAGAAGAGCTAAAACGATCACACAGATTGCACCAATGCATCTGCTCTCCCATCGTGTCTGGGAAAGCAGAGGGCTGGACTTGGATCAACCTCCTTCCGACCCTAAGTTATCCCAGGTGCACTCATCCCAAGCGAGTCATTGTGGGATAAGGATCTTTAACACTGCCGAGTAAAGATTCTCATGTCTCTACAAGTGCCAAAGTGCGGACGCTGCTAAGGGCAGAAAGAATCACCACAAGCATAACAACATTTTACAATCTGCTTTTCAATCTAAACACGAATAAAATTCCAAATCTCAGCATCCATTTCCCTGTGGTAACTCCTCATGAAGAAGAGGCAGACAGTGCAAGTGAGAGTCAACAGAG
>NW_010427509.1:46553-48358 GCF_000710305.1 Buceros rhinoceros silvestris | reverse complement strand
CTTGAAACATTTTTTCAATATCTACAAGGTTTACTATTTCTTCCCTGAGGCAATGACTGGGACTGCTTTTTTCCAATCCCCCTCCAGCTCATCCAGCCACATTTGTCATCTCTGCTGCCATCTCTTAGCTCCTTGGTGATATCTGATAGCTCTTCCATCTTCATCTTTCAGCTTAACCAGACATATCTGTTAGCTCTATTATGATTGATCTAATTTTGACAATTAATAAACAAGACATACTTAATGTCCTGTTATTTTAACACCGAGAATTCCTGGGAAGGCAATGTCTTTAAATGAGGTTTTCATGAATGAAAATTTCATCAGCAACTAAACCAATATTGTACCTTTCAGGTACAATAATATAATTTACTGTCTCCAGCTAAATTGCCACATCTCCACATTTCTAACATCACAGCAATACACCCTCCAGAAAGTCTTCAAATGATAGCAAATAGCCAATTCAGACATGTGACGGCACTGGTGAACTGAACTGCATTCTGATAGCTGTCTCAAACTAACACAGTCAGAATCCAGGAAAACAGTGTCCATTCTTTATATTAAGCTCTGTAGCACAGCTGCTGATTTATGACAAGTTAACTCCATGCAATACCTGGTGTAATGACTCTGTCACTGTAGTGCATGGTCAGTCCAAAGAGGGGTTGAAGGCTGCAAAGCCTTTCTTCATCAAGCTACCTGTCAGGACTAGGGGACAAGAGTAAGTATCAGAGGAGAGGGAGAAAGAAGAGTTCCTTGGTTCCATTTCTTGGAGGCAATCTTGGGTTCTGGTAACAGGATGTGACCTGTCAAGCCAGCAGAAGTTAGCCACTTCAACAAACCAATCTCGAGCCTGAGTAAAAAATAAAAACAATGGAAATGAAGAGCTGAGTTATTTGTGCTGGCATCCCAGTAGGGATGAAACTACAGAGTGTCCTCAGGACAACGGGGCTATAGACAGCCTGAGCATCTATGATCATCTGCAAAATGAACAACATCAGGAAACTCTACATCCCCTGTGCTGGGCATTTGGAAGTGGTCCAAGCTCTGCACACCTCTGTGGAAGATACACAGAAGCTAACACAGTAGCAAAAGAATAGTGTGGCAAAAAAACCAAGAACAAAGCAGTGCTCTACTCTGCTGCGTAGTGATAATGTCTGGAAAGGCCCCCATCTCCTACTGGAAGCTCAAGACCATACACATAGTTAATACAGAAGAAAGTTAGTAATTCCATGACCTTCACTTATTTTTAAAATGTATCTGTAACCTCTTCTCTGACTCTTCCACATATACGCAACATTTACCTAAGATGCAACTCTTCCTTCTTTCTGTGCAGTGGGTAAGTCACAGCTGCCTGAAATACAGAAGAGTATTCTACTCCCAGCTGAGCACAACTGAAAATGCAGCAGGTGAAAATGGAGCAGTGCAGTTTGTGCTGTTATTACCACATGGTTTCCTACACACACCATTTATGCAGCTGTAATTTAAAGGGGTGAATTTTCCACACACACAGTGAGTGATGAGCTCTACTCACCTCTCCTCTGGAAGTTGAGGATTGGTAAAACTGTAGAGGCATAGTTCTCATTTGACCGTAAGTCACCAGAAAGAAAACATACTACTAAAAATGCTAGAGATTAACAGATTTTCCTGGAGACTTTTTCCCAGTGTCTATACGAGAGAATAAATTGCTAGGGCTTTGCTGTCAGTTTATCTTGTCATCCAGACCCTCCAATCGAGATTGCTTCTGTTCTGCACTAGAGACCATCTGTTTCCCTGTATAGAAAGGATGTATGCACACTGGCATTCATTAG
>NW_010427509.1:30571-46429 GCF_000710305.1 Buceros rhinoceros silvestris | reverse complement strand
CCTCTTCTTGCACAATAGCAGCAATTAACTGCTGTTACTTTAAGCTCCGAGAGAGCAAAGCAGAGCCTAACACCACACATACACACAGTGACAAAAATCCCACTTTCATCTATAATTTAGGAAAGTAGATGCAGTCCAGCAACAGTTAAAGACGAATCTCTTATGCTTTTTGTGCATTTACATAATTGATTTGCTAGATAATGCACTCTGCTTCCTTATTTAATAAACATGTTAATGATTTCAGACAATTACTCAAAACTGCCTACAAGTGTCTGCCTAGGAAACACACACAAAAAATTAAAATGAAAATATACACCAAAAGGCACATCCTTCATATCACATAACACAAGATATTAAGTCAATATGTCCCCCTGTCAACAGTCACTTGCTACCTGCTGTTATACATTTATTCAAACTCTCATGTATTAGCCAGGGCTAAGGCACTGACTAGACACCCATGTGGGCTAAAAAGAGAGCTCGAGAATAAAACTGGTGTGCTGTCAAAAGTCTGCGTGTATGCGTGTGGGGAGGGGAGCTGTGAGACAGAAGGAAAGGAGGAGGGAAAGAAAATAATGCAGGATAGCAAGAGAAGATTAGAGAAGACATCTCTGCTGTGTAGCCTCCTTTGGGCTAGGGAGGGGGGAAATTATGGAAAAACTAAGCTTGTTCTATTTTTCCCTCCACAGCTTGAAGAAGGCCCAGCAGACAAACGTATCACTTTGAATCTTGTAAGTCAGCACACATTTTAGCCACCCTTTTGTTCAGTTTCAAGGCGCTAGAGAAACTGCTGATTGTAGGGCTGGGATTGGGGTCCCCATCACAGCTGTCTCTGCTGTACCAGCCTGCAGCACAGGCCCCAGCTCTGCCCAGAGGCAGAGGAAATGTTACTGCTAGGTACAACTGCACAGGGCAAGCTCCCCAAGGAGGGTATTTTTAGGCTGAGATGCTCAGGGCTCCCCTTTCCTGCCCTGCCATTACAAGTTGCAGTAAGGGTTTCTGCAGACAGACTCATTTAGAGGCAGCCCTGGCTGAATCAAAAAAAGCAGGAGGGGAATGGAGGAAACACCAACTAGCATAATAGCTGGTATCACCATTACAACAGAAAATCTAATACTGCTCTTAGAGGAAATTCCAGCACAAGCAGCAGCAGGTCTGATCTCCTACTTGACATAAAACGTTATACAGCAAAGGTCAGTTTGCTTTTGGAAAGCTGGCTAATACACGGCACCGCACAAAGCCATCCACAAAGCTGTCTTCCTGGCCCGCACTGCAAAGAGATCCAAGAGGGTGCTACCTGCCCACCCTTCCAGCTGAAGGTTAAATTGCTCCAGTAACAGCTGACAACCGAGATAGCAGAATAAGAGAAAAATTGCCAGTGTCTTTTATCTACAGTTTTTACTCATAACAGGTATTTTAAAAATAGCTATTCACCTCTCTCTGCGTTGGCTTAGCAGTTCAGAGAGGGAAAGGAGGGAATAAAAAAAAAATATTATGCTATACTACTGTTACTTCCATGCAAGCAAGGTTAATGGAAAAATATCAGCAAGATGTTTCACTAACTTCAAGTTAAAAACCAAGAACATAGGTGTGGCTATGCAATAAAATAAAACCAGCACATTAGGAAGAGAAAATGAGAAGTGCAATGGTTTTTCATTGTGGCACAGTGCAGAACTTGACCACCATACAGTGGCAATAGCAATACTTCGTATTTCTGAATTCACTACTTTTTAATACACTCAGTATTTTCCCTGTGTGCATGTGTCCACAGCCTGGAATCAATACCTATCTTACAGGTCTGTCTGCTTATAAGATGGGAATTAAAGCCATCTTCATCATCTTTTCTAATAAAAAACAGGTACAGTATCAAGCTTTTTGATCATCACTTCTATATTGAAATTCTTTACTCTGAAGAAAGCAGGCACAGAGACTTATTACACTTCAGACCATGGCACACAAATACCACGCTTGCACAAGATACATTTTTAAAGAAAACACACTCAGTGGTTATACTTCAGTTTCTCTTGGTTTGGAATACCCGAGGAGTCGTACTGGGATGCTGTTTTTGACACATGATAACTTCTCTTGGACTGGCAAACTTTTCCATGTACTTAGAAATATTTTACAACCATCACTGATGGCATATGGACTGAAAGGCAAAGTTTTCCGTAACTCCAGTGTCTATAAAGTTTCCATAACCAGAGCGTAGGCTGTTAATAAATTCCAACCATTTTATGGGACCAGCTGAATGGCAATGACATTACTGCTCTAAAAGTAACTGCCATAAACCAAAAAGCTCCAATTCTCTATCTCTGGGTTTCCATTTGATTTCCAATTCCAATGGATATAGAAACAAGTCAGCAGCACCACACTTTTCAGACCCTCAACTCACATCCACTCCCAGCAGCAACAGCTTGTCTCATCACCCTCCACATGAGACCGTCTAAAAGTAACAGACTTGCCCCAATTTCCATCATCCCCCTGTTACCTGCTACCAACGCTCAGGTTGATTGCCAACAGTTCAGTTTGCAATGAAATTGTTCTCATTCTCCCCAACCTAAAGAGACACAACATAGTCACTGTAGTGACTGCCAGTAGTCACTGGCAGAGACACAAATGAATGTTTTGAACAGGTTGTAAGCACTTTTCCACCCAGGAAACGAGAAAGTGCGTGTGCGTGTAACTTCTTAACTGAGCCGTACAGCCTCAGAGCATGACCAATTTATTCAGAACAGCAGTGTAATAAAAATAAGTACTATTACAAACCTTTTCGATTTTTACTCCTGAAGTTAACTAACATAAAACCATATTGTATTTGTTTACCTGAAGAGGGCATATAAACTGGCTGGAAGTACCAGGGAGTTTCTGTGCATCCAGTTACTTCCTAACCTGCATATTTATTTATAGTTAAGGGAAGAATAACTTTGAAAATGATGAATTTAAAGAAGAAATCCCACTTCAGTTTACCACACTGTACCTGAAACTTGGTTACGCTTCTATCATATCCAGAGCTACAGTAGCATCACCAAGAGCACACCGTGGACAGGGTGGTAAATCATAAATCACCTAAACCTTCTGTGAGGCTGGTTTCCACTTCCTCTGACATATCATGATTCAAGATTTCCAGCTGGTATCTAATTTGGGGGAGGATAGCAAAATTCAAACCTGGAATTAAATCTGCATGTTTGTGTGCGTACATTTAAAACACAGCACACACTGCCAAACCGAACAAGTTCAGCTTTAGTTTACCCTCTCTCCCCAGGAAGGCTAACTCCTTCAATGCAAATACAAGGCAGTGGCTAAGCCTACAAAACCAGAAATGCAGGCATGGCCTGGCCCTGTCACACTCTGCTTTTACAAACAGAATTACAAGTTACAACTTTTGCAGGTACTTTGTTGTATCTGAAAAAAAAAATATAAAATATACACGTACAGAAGCAATGCCCTTCCTCATACATATATAAGGAAGATTTTTTCTTTTCCTGTTTAGGATAAGCATGGTGAGGCATTGGAAAAGGTTGCCCAGAGAAGCTGAGAATGTCCCATGCCTAAAAAGTTCGAGGTCAGGTTAGAAGGGGCTGTGAGCAACACAGCTGTCTAGTGAAAGGTGTCCCTGCCCACAGCAGGGCAGTTGGACTAGATGATCTTTGAAGGTCCCTTCCAACCCAAACATTTCTATGATTTTGTAATGGCTTCAAAGTTTTACTTAATCTTGTTACATACATGTATCTGCATATCTCCTTCCACACTCATTAACAGGAGGAAGAAAAGGGTCAAAAATACAAACTGAAACATAACCACTACTTTTAGCTCTATACAATTATTGCTTTTCCATTGAGTCTATCTGAAAATTGAGCAAGAACAGGGAGATCAGGAATTGTCTACACAAACCTCTTATATTTGTTAGTATTTAGTCACCTAAGCTCCTTTTGCTGATCCATCCATTCTGCTCACATTTCAATGTCTGAATGCTTTCTTCTACAAGGTACCACGTTTATTTTCCTGCACCACTGCTGGTATTCCACCAAAAGCAGATTCAGGATGATAAGTAAAAATGCTATCAGCTCTATCAGTGCAATACCAAAACCAAGACTCTCTGTAGTCAAAATAAAAGAGAGTCAGAAAGTGAATGCTTATAGATGATGGCTAGTGTGCATCACAGCTAGCCACACATCTAGCGACTCTCAGATTTTTTTTTGTTTATTTTGAAGACTGATGAGGAAACAACACTAAAAGCAAACTTTTCAGAGAATTTAAAAAACCCACAAAACACAAAAAACACATCACATCCATTTAATTGCAAGTGCATCAATGTTGTTGTTTTAGGCTATTTTTTCCTCCATGCTCAGATACCTTAAATAAATACAGCATCCCATTTTTGCAGTCTCTGTCAAACACCTACATGTCAGAAGGCAGGGAAGAAGCAATGTGAATAACTCTCATTCTCTTTCTTCAAGAGGGCCAGCACAGTAAAGTTGCTTCTGTTGTGCATGATATGCCAAAGCACTCAGGAGCAAAGGTGCAACTCAGATTGCAAGGCAAAAGGCTTAACACTGGCGGGGCGTGGGGGGGGAGTCCTTTCCCTCTCTAGGTCTATTACTTTCTCCTAACTGCTCCCACTCAGTTATATCCTCAGCTGGAATGAATCAAAATCAATGAAGCAAAGCTTATTGACTCTAGTTGTTCACGTACTGTAGAATCACTTTGCAAGCAGCATATTCATGCTACTCCTAATACCTAAGACAGCCTTCCTTCTCCTTGCTCACAAAAGAACACTCTTCTGTTCGTCCACAGAACTCATTAAGACCAGTGAGTCTGTTCAGTGAGCTCTGCTCCAAAACATTATCTGATTTCAATTACAACAGCAAACAGTATTCTTTCTAAAAATAAGAAGCCGACACAAGAATACACAACCAGGACCTGCTCTCCTGAGATTTATACCCACCTCCCTTTCCCCCTACCCAACACTTCTCTCTTTTGCACTTCTCCTCTCTTCTTTGATCCTTTCTTCCTGGTTATCTATTTAATTTAGACTATAAGCTCTTTGAGGAAAAAGCCAGTATTCTCAGGGGTTTGAAAAGCATCACTGCAAACTTAGGGCATTCCATTAAAGAGCTATTTATAAATAAGGCGCTGCTGCAGGATGAAAGTAATTTATCAGTCATGACACTGACATCAATGCAACATATACCTTGTACGGTGCTTCAGCTCACTGTCCTAGGAAGAGAGCAAGGAGTCATGAAATCCTTACTATTAGGATTCAGTGTGTGTAAGTCACAATACATGTTCATTTCATTCAAGAAACTGCATTTTTAAATTAAAAACAGATGGAAAAAAATTTCCACTTCTGTAAGTAGAAGACTTCCAGTTGTGAAATTCAAGTGTTACGTTTATTTCACACATTAAATTATATATAAGGTGCCATGTTAAATTATACATATAGGAAGAGCTCATGTAAGTGAGGTAAAGTCTCTCCAGATTTCTCTACTTCTCTCTTTCAAAAAGAAAAAAAAATCTGCCACTGCCTTCTTTTTCTTTTGTCAGCAAGAACTGTGCTAAATCAGAAGGCAAGAACTGCACTACATTCTGATTGCAGGCACATGCCACAAGCCTTTAAGGGACATTTAGTTTCATCATGCCCATCTGAACTTACGGCATTTCCTGGCATTCAAAACACCTCAGTGCTGTCTACATTTCCAAGACAAGGCGGCATCTATTTTCTCCCGTGTATAAAAGTACCCTTTAAGAGGCTGCTGTATCCTTTCATTCTTGCAATCAATACACTGGGTTTTCCAGACAGTACGATCTGAAATGACACACCTAACAGTAACATAGCAGAATCATGAAAAGGTGGCCACACCAAAGAAAAAAATTTAAATATCACTTGCAGTCAGTTGCAGAGCTATTTCAATCTCGTCATCACTGCTGGACAAACATATTAAATTTAGATAATAACATCCATCCCTTGATGAGATCACTCGAAGTGGGAAGGGATTCAAGTACAGTAACAGGCACAACACGTGGACACCACTCAAAAATTCATTACCAGGTCTACTGAAAGCCAGAACTGTGGCAATTACAAGGTTTGGAAGCAATTTATTTAGGGTACATAAAGTACTTCTTTCATCTGCTCATTATTGCTACTACCCAGAAGAATCATTAACAAGTAACGCAGTAATGAACAGTCTCAGAACTCACTTTGTTTCCTTTCCTGTTGCTGGGCCACCATCCTCCTTCAGATTCTGAGCACAGGTGACCTGAAGACTTATTCCCAAAGAAACAAGGTCTAAGCCATAAAACTGTACACAGTTCAGCAAAGTTTCATTGCATTTTGGAGAGAGACAACGATTTGTTTCCTTATCTTCTTCTGAAACGTTTCTCGTTCTTTAGTACTTCCAAAAGCTCCTGTCTGCTATTTCAACTAGAAATGCAAAGTGCGCTTACCATTCTACTGTTCCTAGTTTAAGTAATTTCACAGCTCAGACTCAAGTGTTGCTCCTTTGTCCACCCAAGCTTCTTCCTGAAGGTGCCAGTAACCAGGTTCCTTGCAACTCTTTTTATTAAAAAAGGGCTATTGAGACAAATGGGACTGCTAGCATCTTACCAAGACAAGGAGGCAACATCACATGAAGAGCACCAGAGAGATGGACCTTTGTCACCGTACTTAGCAGAGCTTCTCCAAATCAGCTGGAGTGTTTACCCATGGCTGCCTTCTCCTCCAAGGCATAGTTTCTAGTGGTAGACATGGGACTCTTTGAGGACAAAGGTATATTCAAAGAGTAAAAGCTATCGTCTGACACATGTGGCATGACTCACATGCCCAGGCAGGTACTCAAGATGCAGCCAGTCCTAACAAGATTCAGATTACACACCAGCATCTTGATACAGAAAGACAAAACACTTGCAAGGGAGTAAGAAGTATCTTTTCAAAGTGTGCTCCTTCTCCCACCACATCATCTCACTCTATCTTGGCTTAAAATCTACCTAACAGGTCTTTGCCTTGCTGAGGTGCTGGGAGGAGGAGATAGGAAGATGATAGCATCTGCATTGTTCATTACAAATGTCTGGAAACATCTGCCAGCTGGAAAGAAACAGAATTCACAACTTTTTCTTCTGCACCAGAAATTATGATATAAGAATGAATATCTTGTCAATGCTGGGGATGTATTTTGAAATTAGCTCTGAGCTGATCACTCTGGGACGCCAAACAAACCAGCACAAAGACAACAGAATGACCCCATGAACATTTCTTCTCTTTCCTCCCAGGCTCTCAACTAAACGGCCTCAGTCATCTGCAGAACAGATTCCCCCTATGTCTCACCAGATTCATAACCCATTTATTCCTCTTCTTTTTCCAGACATTGTTAATTTCTTCTATCTCCATGCGTACGCTCCTTGCCCCAATCCTTGACCTTCCTGCTTCCACCAAATGGAGAAATGCAATCTGTTGCTTTCCTTTTCTAGCTTTTGGAAGGAGAGACCTTCCACACACGACTCTGAGGAGACAACTTCAGGCCATCTCCAAACATACTACATCCACTTTCATTATTATTATTATTGTTCATCGCCTTCTCATATTCCCTATAGCAACCAAGTCAATGGGAATAAGAATGTTTTTACAATTCTAAACGTGAGTTTCAATTCTGCCTTCTTTTTTCCTAGCAGAAAACTCCAGCAGAAATACTCTTTCTGCATGCTAATTTCACTGCAAATACCTGATCTGAATTCTGAGTAATTAGCAAGTGAGGTGACTTGTGACATAAGTTGGTCTGCCTTAATATATGTATGAAAGCTTATCAGACAGGGTATTTTTAGATCAAGAACCTCTATTGCCTGAAAAGCTTATAGGATGTTCAGGAATACTGGAGAATGTTATTTATTTACATTAATAAAACATCATTTCAGTACCAACTTGGAGAAACTGCACAAGACTACGTAGCATGCCTGATTCTGAGTGAAACAGCTCACCTCATGCCTGTGTGATGCACATTAACCTGCACTTCCACATAAAAATAAAATTCAAATTTCTCTGCTAGACTAGAATTACATTTTCTTATACCAAGGTACTACAGATAAAGGTATTTCCCACTCAACGTCCTTAGTGCTCCTACTTAAGTTATAAGCACTGAAAAGGAATGTCTGCAGTATAGGAAAAAACAACCATTTGTCAGAGAAATGTTTCATCTAATGAGTATATCTCCTTCAGAAAAATAAATTGCCAGTTTTAATTTTTCACTTTTTAAATTTTTCACTTTTTAAATTTTTCACAGTTTTTTGCCACAAACCAACACATACAAAATATTTAAATTTGGAAGTATTAAATAAGCAATCCAAGCATAGTAACTGAGCAGTCTGTTCAGTTATGGCCCACAAGCCATTTTGAAGGCAAAAACCATGTGCCAGTATGTATTTATATAGGCATATACATTCTCACTTACACCACAGGAAAAGACAAATGTGTTCTTAGATGTTATATAAAGTTTAGAGTTCATGGGAATTGTTTTTAATTTAAAAAACAAGCCACCATCTCCGCAGAGGGAAATCTAACATGTAGAAGCCTGTGTTTAAAACTTCCCCCCAAACTCTGAAATACCACGTTTTCACATTCATAGCTGTATATTAAATAAGAAAAAATTAAAAGCAAATGTTTAAAACTGACGAATATATGACGTTCTCAGAAAGCGTCATCTAGAAAAGGCACGTGATCTCTTCCAGTGAAGGTTAAGATACTAAAGTAAAGTATTTGGGCCAAAAAAAAGATCACTGGAATATCTTTTACATTCACAATTAACTTGCTTCATAGCAAGATAATCCCCATCCAGCTTAATCATACCAAGTTGAAATATTTGTCCTCTCGTCTTTAGGCAAAGAAGGGAACTTTTTCTAAAGGGACATAACATGAAGCCTCAGGACACCACAATAGCCTGTATTCAGTAAGAAGCTGCTTGGAACCCACCACCATGCCAGAGCCTGTGCCTGCTATCATTATCACACTGGCACAGGGGGGATACTTCGCCGTACGGCTGGTCTTGGGGGAAGAGAAACACTGCAGTTCTAGCCAGGCTCTATCATGCTGCTGCTCTAGAGTTCCTGCAGCTGGTTCAAGTGTCAAACAAATTCAGATTCCATATACTCTGCAATTATGAACTCAGCACCCACAGTGGTGCACACAGAGGTGTTACCCTCAAAATGCTGAGCTACTGGCATCAAACTCCCATTTCATTCAGTTACTTTAAGAAAATATTCCATTATCAAGCCAGAACTACAATACAACAATGCAGCCGCATCTTCCCACTGTATCCTTTTACCTACATACTTAAGTTTACTGCAGAAAAAGGTGGTTTCTAAGATGACACTTAAAAAAGATCAGCTATCTTTTGAGCTGAGGTTGACATAGGTGCGGAGGCAGTACAGAGTGTAAAACATGCACTCTGGAAGACAGATGGGTTTGGAAGCATTGATAAGAGGTAAAAACGATACTAGAGGAACCAAGTAGGCAGGTGGGAGAGGTGGATGAAAGCTCTGCTCCAGCCAAGTTGTATCACTTGCATAAACAGTGCAAAACTGGTTCTAAGATTGAGCCCAAAGAGCCTCTATCTAAAGCATAAAAAAACCCCAGAAAATTTGCCAAGCTAGCACTCTGCTGTTACTGTGCGGCTCACAGCATTTGTTAGTAACATTCCCATGATAGTTCGTCATTCTTTACCTGTCCAGATATCCAACGCAGACTACCGGCTTGGTGCTACAGTGCACTGCAATCATTTCCATTCTCTCCTCAGGATCTCTGTTATTGGGGAGTCTTTGGGGGGCAAAAAACAGTCACAGATAAATGGTGAACTTTGAAATATCTTCTTTCACTGGGAGTACAGCTCGAATGGCCAGCAAGGAGCCTTCCTCTCCTGTCTCCCCTTCACACTTCACCAGCGCCTCCTTCCATTGCTCTATCCAATTTAGGAGTCTGCAAAACACTGCCTATTCAGCGAATGGCAGCAGAGGCATCTTTCACCCCCTTCAAGCTGTTCCTGTAGTCATCCCCTCCACGCTGTGGAAACTGGCAAGTTGAGGTCATCACAGTCTATATTCAGCAAAGACAAAAAGTCTTCATAGAAAATAGGTGTGGTGTCCAAATGCCTCTGTCAGGACCATGTGCGCTAACAGCAGCATAGGTTATTCTGATGCAATTCTATACTGCAGGATGGTCAGGACTCCAGCGACCAGTAATGTACTTCCTGATGAAAAGGTAGACTCAAGAACTTAACGACATTATTTATACTTTTTACATAACAGATGGAGGGAAGGAGGAGGTATAGAATGGACTTCTATCTTGTCCTAAATGTCTCTGCCTACATAGATTCAAGGTAGTAATACAGACTTGCATGATCTTTTCAGTAGAAAAGATTTCTAAAAATCTAGACAGCAAATCAGCCAAAGCCTCAACACATGCAAAACCGTTTTAAGAACTTGCCTGCAAAATGGAAAAATGAAGCAGTCCTTCAAGTGCTACATACCAGATGCTTAAAAAAACTAAGCATAAAAAAAAAACACTGCAAAGTAATTGCAGGTTCAAATTGAAAAAACAAAAAAGGTCTACAGAAAGCAGAACACTACTCCATACTGATTAAAAAGCTAGGAAACTTCTTTTTGCTGCATATAAATCCTCACCTTTAGACTGAATGTGTTAGAATTCAGGACTGGTGAATAAATTCCAGTTCTACTTTAAATGGCTACACAAATGAAGTATAAAAAATAAAGAGCAACCACTGACAACACAGACACTGGCCAAAACAATTTGTGGTTATGTGGCATTTAAGACACCTCCGTTTTCCTAAAACTTTCCTAGTGTTGTAGATTTCTACCTGGAATTGCATGAAGTATCTTCACCTTAACGTAGGGTCTTTCAGAGAGGAAAGAAGCGGCTTTGTCCAAGGTCCTCTGATGCACACGTTTTGCAGTCAGGCATGGTGCCCTGCAACCAGTATATGTCTTTAGAGGAAAAAAAGAAAAAGACAGGGAGGGGAAGGAAGTTCCCCAACATATTCTGGATCTCATTAAAACAATTACAGCACTGCTGTGAGGTATTTAGATATAAACCTGTCTGAAAGAAGCATGAACACATTAGCATATCGTGGCAAACTGCAAATCAGGGTTTTCAGCTTTACATGAGAGACCATTCAGCCTCTGTAGGATCTTACAAGAACAACACATACTGCAGATATTTGAATATTTTTTCCCCAGGAAAAAAAAAAAAAAAAAAAAAAAAAAAAAAAAAAAAAAAAAAAAAAAAAAAAAAAAAAAGAAGGGTAGGAGCAAAAACTTGTAAAAGGAAGCACACTAAGTTAATCCAACCATCTGACAGTGAAACTGAGTATTGAGCATTTGGATCTTAAGCCAGACATCCTTTTCCTCAGTATCTGCATGCCCTAAGCAATAGGTGTATCACAGGATAGTAAAACTTAGAGCAACCAACATACCAGGCAGGTACATTGTTACTCCCTAGCTGCAGCAGCAGATTCATGTGTCCTCTGTAAAGTATGTGGGAAACCAAAGCATTTGAGGTGAGAGGGTTTCTGAAACCAAGTCTATGAAAGAGAATGGTAAGAAGCCATTCGTTATTAGGAGATTGAAAAGTAGCTTAAGATAAAATCACCATGCAGGTTTTATATGCAGGCTTTGTACTGCTCATACATGTACCATACATTACCTATGATCTTTTTGCATTGTTGTTAGCATTGCAAGAGCTAATGTATACACGATTCTGTACATTTCTTGTCATTAATGATAACCTGGTAGGAACCACACTGGAGTACCGGTGATTAGCCTGCCCATTGCAGTTCTGCTTTTTCATAGCTTCTCTTCTGAAATGCCTCTGTTCTCAAACTGAGATATATATCCACCAGCCTTACCCATGTCTTGTTCATCAGAAAGATGAACGTGCTGCAACTTCCTCTGTTTGCAGGTATACATTACATAAACCCTTCATCACCACCAAGAGAGCCTGTCAACAGATAATTCCCGTACTACATTTACATGAAGCACTTCTGGGAATTAATCAGAAGTCATAAATCGTTATCTAACTTATGTGAGAAAGCAATCCAGACTGTACTAGCATTTAAACAGCTTGGTTCTGAGAAACCCAGTGGCAGAACAGCGCTTCAACTATCAAGCTGCATCAGGTATATTCTATTTTTTGTGTCTGTGTAGCCATGTAGAACATTACCTAGAAATCAGAGAGACTGATAGGTTGTCCAGATCATTAAATACAGGGGAAACTTCCAGTGCTAATAATTGTCCATGGAAAACTCAAAGGAAATGGCAAGTACAAAACCCCACAACTTTCAAGAGCTCTTCTCAACTTCTGTATTATCCAAAGCATAATGTATCATCCTCCAAATTACCTTCATGTCCTTCAAATAACCAGTTACATCCAGCAGGTATTCACAGTTATCAATAAATGATGTATTTTATCTATAAAGCACATGGCATGAACCCAATACAGTACAGACGATCCCCAAGGGAAAGACTTCCTGTCTTAATTTAACACTCTTCTTTTTCTTCATGCACAACTTGTTTGGACAATACAGATAGCACTGTGTTTATACCATCATCAAAAGTAACAGAACCAAGAACTGGTTTATTTTTTGATGAATTAATCTTACAATTAAACAAAAGCTGAGGGTGATTCTTCTAGAAAATAGATGTAGAGCAATCAAAGCCTGCCCCGTTATTTCATTAGAGTGATCAGCCACAAATATAGAGTTCGATATAAAATGGTACTCACCCTCCAAACACTGTAATTCAACAGAAATTTAAATAGCAAATAAGCTCAGCATTGAAGAATACTCCAAGGACACCCAAACCCAGTCAAACAAATCTTCTCTTTGGACAAGTAAGCTTTTAAACAGGCATACTTAAAGGATACTAGGCTCTAAATTATTATTTTTCCTAACTTCCAAAATGAAGCTACAGCAATAACAAAACCAAGAAGATATTTGCAGCCCAGGTTGCCTCCTGGGGATGGGGATGTGGCGAGCTGCCATTGCCCATAGCGGGAGGGAAAGGTAAGCTGCAAGAACCTGCGTACTACAGTGCCGTAATCAGGACTTGATCCTGCATTTTGATTTGACATATACCAGCTGGGTTTGTGTAGAGGTTACATTTTTAGAGAACCTTCCAAAGACTGTACTATCAAGTGCTGCTGTTTCTGACTACTCACCACAAACAAGCATTCCATTATCATCTCTCCGCAGTCCCATTTAAAAAATTCACTGTAGAAATACTTTCAGCCTTCTGATGGCCTTATAGCAGTCACCAAAAATTAAAGCAATAGATAGCACTGCGTTTCCTTCGCATCCAGGAATTTAACTATGTGGTGAAACTCTGACTTTCTTTTTTTAAGGATTAAAGCTGAATACAGCCCATCATACTTCCCTTAAAAAGATCTTGCACAAGTATTGGGAAAGAGAAAAAAATGGCAACAAGCAGCCATCCCCATCCTAGACTCTGACTGAAAGTGACACTTCTAAATGAAAATAATTATATCTAAATAAAGTTACAGAGGGAATAACCTTGGGATAAAGCATCTCAACAGCAGTAGACTGGACACAGTAGTTCAATACCCTGAAACACAGCCCTCTCATTACAAGAATAACTCTCTGCAAAACTCAAATCCAGCAATAGCTTTGCTTTCAGCAGTACCTGTGTCTTACAAAATTCTGATTTCTCATTCTTGTAATCTACATATTCAAGCTTCCTTGGGTGCTGTTTAAACATCCAGCTCATTTTGTTGCTCATAGTTCCTTCGATGGTCTCTCCTAATCCTCAAGCACAATCACACCAAGACATCTCTCCTAAACTGCTGATCACTGGCGGCACTCTCCTGCCTTCCCCTGCTATGTGCACACTGCTGTGGATTACACCTCCAAAAAAAAAAAATAAAAGCCACTTTAAAAAAGGGAAACAAACTATTCAGGGTTTTTGCTTAGAAAACATGGATTTGATTACAAAGAATCACTGGTGGGAAAGACAGCAAAATTATTTCCGTGAAGGCAACCGTAGTTCGAAAGAAAAAATTCAGCCCTTTTATTACCAAAAATCATCCAGAGAGACACAAAGGCAGTGGGAGGGAGCAGCAGTAGACACAGAGGGAATGGGGCATCAGGTCTCACAGGTTCTGCATTTGTGCATCACCTCTGACTTCACAAATAAGTAACCAAAACCAACTGAGTGCAACAGAGCTGGAGATAAATACATTTCTACTCAGGTGTGTCCTTATTCTTGACATCCAGACAAAAAATGACAGAGATGGCAGTAGTTGAAAGCTTTTTCAGTAATGAGGGAACTGAAGGTACCAGTTATAATTCTGGCCAACTTTCCCCCTTTTTCATGCTGGGGGGAAGAGACAACTACTATATTTTCTGAGACCATGAGGCTGCCAACTGGCTGTTATGCTGGAAAGGATTAAAGTGTAATGTCAAGGAGAACTGTTGGAAGAATGGGACTAGGAAAAGCATATAGCTGGGAGTCAGGGACTTTTCCTTTTCTCTGACAGGACAACACGGATTAACACTTCTCCAGGACCTGCAGAGCAAGGGGCTGCTCTTCAGTAATTCAGTACTGACACACTTATGTTTATTTGGCAACAAGACCAGGGGCCAAAATCTTCTTTACAGTTTCACTAGTGTAATTCCAAAGCAGTGACAGTGGAGTCAGTAGCACTACAGATTTACATCATCATAGAAGAGTCAGAGTTGCTTCACATCATCTGCCATGTTCACAATCAACAGGATAGGTAACTTGAAAAAGCAACAACTCCATACGTGTTTGACAATGTATTCCTCCTGCTAACAGAGGCTTTACTATGGTTAAACAGAAGCACTCATTCCTTTTCCAGTGCTTATTAATTGCTGCAGCTCCATCGCCGTGACTGCCAAGGCTCTGTAAGTGGCACTGGGAACTCAGAAAAACATCTGTTAAGGGTGTTCTTGAGTATTAGCCTACCATGCACACACACAGCGTTATGAAAGCCTTAGTGTTACACACGGCACCCAGACTTGGGGGTGCTTTCACCACTGTCATCCTTCTCCACCTCCGACCCAGCATTTGCCACCCTCTCCAGCTTCATTTAACTTGCATAACAAGTTCTGCCAGAGAATCCACCTTTGTCAGTAAAGCAACATCCACAGTCATAACAAATTAACAGTAATAAATGAGTAGTGTCTTATATTGATGGTAAACTGGTGGGTGTGATGAAGAAAAGATGCTCATTTGCTTGATACATTGTGGGATATTAAAATCAATGCTTGGTATTTCCAGCTATGAATCTACTCAGTTGTTTTAATAAGCTTTAAGCCTCTCCTTCTCTAAAGCACTGTAAGATAACTTGGCCTAAAAAAATTATACAGAGGCATGTTCAGAAATTTGAGGAAAATGGCAGTAAGGGGTTAGATACTTTTTTGCCAGGTCAGAAAATCCAAAAGGGCTTGCTGTTGGCAATTTGGTTTTCTTTTAATGTACATTCACGTTAATCTTTCATTAAATTTCCTTTGATAGATATTCTCTGGCCAACTTTGCATTCAACCACATTCCTTTTTGTACTGACCCTCCCAAACGAAGCCTGTTTGCAAGCTGGTGTTAAGAAAGAACTGCAGCTGCCTGAGCAGGAACTAATGCACGTAAAGAGCACTGCACAGGTGTCACACAGAACACTTGTTTATAATGATCTGTTCATGCATAAACACGTATACTAGGACATGCCAGATCACTGGGGCCACCAAGGCTCACTTCCTTGACCTGAACAGAAATACATCAGTGGAAGGGGTCTCAAAGCTGGTGGGCAAGCAAACAGTATTTCCAAAGGGAAAG
>NW_010427509.1:3435-30479 GCF_000710305.1 Buceros rhinoceros silvestris | reverse complement strand
AAAGAGAGGGGGGAGAGTAGAAGGCAGAACAATATTTTTTATGTAACACAGCCCGGCTTACACTACAAAATTTTGCTGGCACAGTTATGTCAGTAGCAAGAAGAAAAAACCCAAAATACGCCCACAAGTGGCATCACAATGCCAACAAAGCCTCCCAGAGAGATGAAACTTTTCAGCAAGACCATCACTTGGTCAGTACAGTTTCTATCATTGAATCAGATGATTTTAAAACAGCTGAAGGCAACCTTTTGACAATATTTCATTGTCTTCTCAAGCGAGGAACTGTGCTACCTACACATTCTGCTTTTTGCAGGTGTTTACATGCTTCTTCCCTAATGACCCTCTCTGAGCAGGGCAAAGCCTCGCAACATGGACTGCCTCTAATGCGCAGAGCCCAACCTCATCCTGCCCGTCGCAGCACCGAAACCAGACACACCAGAGTCCCTCCCAGCCTGCCATCTCAGAGGCTACAGAAAGGAGAGCCTACCTAGAGTATCTACAGGCTGCTAAGCTGCTGCCTTTGAAATGCCAAGGCACTTTGTCCAATTAGAACTGTGGAGAAATATTCATCCTGTCCCTGACTAAGATGAAGCACTTCTTTCAAAAGCTACAGTGGCACGGTGCCAGACAAGGGAGTCCAAGTGTTCTGTGTGGAGCCAAGAGTTATTAATTAGTTTTATTAGTGGCAGGTCCTTAATGCAAAGTGACAGGGAAAGAGAGAATATCCCATCACTACTGAAATATAAATTGTCCAGATTTCAGTTTTGTTGTTCCGCAACACATACAGGCGACCAGCCAGGGAAGAGTGAGGAAGAGTGAACACAGCCAAATGCTTGTATTCAGTGTTCCCGTATATTAATGGCGTACTGAAAAGACTCTGTTACCTCAGGTGGCTCTCGGGGGAACTGCTCATGAATTTTAATTACGAGGGAGGGAGCGTATTGAAAAATAATGCTGCCTGCATGTTAGCATTAGGCATGGCCTAAGCTACAGCAGTCACTTTGCATGAAACCAAAATGGGCAAGATGAGGGGGACAAAGCCTACTCACTTTCCCTTCAGTAGGACTGCTAGTCCGGGAAGAGGATTTGGCCTCAAGGATGGATTCAACATTCAGAGATTGGCCTAAAAAAGTGTCATGAGCACAAGCAATATTAATTCTTGAACAAAGTAATACAGGCATGTAGGTAATCAGGTCACATACTTCAGAAGACATGTTTGGAAACAACAGTCCCATCTCAAACACTTCAAACAAAAGATCGTTACTGAGCAAGTTAGAAATAAGTCTCAGGCAGAGTTGTGTACAGTGATGCCTTCAGTCCTGCAGCTTGTTCCTCGTGTCCACTACATTAGCTATGACTGTGAAGCTGCCCAGGCTGTGACTGCCATGCACTGCAACAGCACTTAGCAGCCAATTGCCAATCCAATTCCATAGGCTGATGCATTAAAGTCAGTCTATCCAGTCTGTACCAGGGTTTTAAAAGCATTTTGTTATAAACAACAACTGGAATTCCAGATTAGATGCACTGATACAGAACAAAGAGAAAAATGTGTCTGTGCTGACATAATTAAGTATATTGAAGAAACACGTAATATGAGTTTCACTGCCACCTATTAGTTGCAGAGCAGTACTGAGGCCTAAACAGCTATCAAGGATCATGCTAGGCTTTACAGAAACGCACAGGAAGAGAATACTCATGAGGAACGTCAGACACAGGATAGAAAGTGCAATAAAAGAATGGAGGCAAAGTTACCTATGTGAGGCTACACCACAACTTGTCTTAGAGCACAGAATTTACACACTGCTCTACTCCTCTATCCTCTCTACCTGTAGATTATATAAAACATGACATTAAGGTGGTTTCCAATATCCACTACAGTCTTGGCTTCTCCACAACGCAATACAAGCAATAGCAAGTATAAATAAAAGCCTGCAGATCAGACCTCCACCTAAACAAGCCATCAATGTCACTGCTTAAAACTGCTAGTGAGAAATAGAGGATAGTCACATAATCCCTCTAGCAGTCTCCCCCTTCCCCCACCAAGTAAAGACAAAAAATCCTTGGATTAGAAAATAAGTACTTCCAACAGTCCATACAGCAAAAGGCAACTTTTTTACTTGGAAGATAAAAATAAGGGGGCAGGGATGGGGGTGTAGAGAAGAGGGAAAGAAAAGGAAAACAGAGAAGGGATAAATAATCAACCATCCAAAACAAATCATCATCTCCTTTGCCATAACCCCCTCCAATCAGAGCCCTGCTCTGCAGCAAATGCTGCAGATCTGAGCAATCAGAGTTATCTCTGGGTAACAGTGTACTTGCAAGAAAAGACCTGGAAAACCATTAATCTGACGGAAAGCTTTAAAGCAGCTGCATTAAACAAAGCCAGCCAAGGCTACTCTCGCAACTTCTGAAGTAAATAATTTCCCAGTGGAAAAGGAGCCCCATGGACTAAACTAATAAAGAGAACTGTATGATCTAACACTAGTATTTTTAATTAAGTTAGCTTTATCAGATTGGCAGGAATGAAGTGATACCCTAAAGAAAACTAACCTTCAAACAGAGGGGAAAATGAGGGGAGGGGAGGGGGGAAGAGTATATTTGCATTCAGACGCCCATGAAATTCCAGGAAAACTTGGGAACAGCAGTGATAGAGCTTCTTGTATTAAAATCTCTTATGAATGTTGTTGCAGCTGAAAGACAAGTAGCTTCATATTGTGTCTTTTCACAGGCAGAAGGTGAAAACAGTTACCTTGTTTAAAGAAAGAAAGTCTCCAGTAGCAGCTAAAAAATCCCAAAACTTACCAACCAAACACAGAAACTTCATGACACTACTCTCAAACTAGAGCTTCTGGCACATAAAAGATAATTCCTACTGAAAAAGTGTTTTACGAGGAAGGAAAAGTTTTCAAAAAGCCAAAGATGTGCTAGCTAGCAAAGGCACTGACCATTTCCACTTTGCCTATCTCCATCAAGTACTTAAACTACGTGGCAGTGCTGCTTGAGAAACTAAGTCGCAGATTGAACATGCTGATGTATAAAGATGGACACAAAACGTGTCTGAAAATGTGCTGTCTTCATCAAGAGAATAGTTTCATTTAATGCTCTAAGGGGTCAAGATCAGGACGTTCCCCTTGTCCCTTTTGGTCTATTTTAAAGGCAAAAACATATAATGCACCAACTGCACGGTTACAAACTGTACGGTTACAAACTGCTCGGTTACAAACTGCTCAGGTTTGGACTCCAAAACCATGACTGCAGTATCTCTGATTTCATTTTGAAAAGGAAGTGACTCACATTAGCACATCCATTCTTCTTTTTAAGAACTTATAATTAACTGTACAGAGATGAAGCTAGGAAACAGTAATTTACCACAACCAAAGAGAATTTTCTAGTAGGTTCAAAAAAGACAGGAATCATATTTTTTTCTTGTCATTATGTTTCACTGTCACACCCTCTTGAGTCTTCTCATCCCGAAAGCAGTAACGAGAATGGCACTTCATATAAGAGTGTCCAAGAAACGGACCACAAATTATGAAACATGGGAGAGCTGAATAGGAAGGAAAAAAAGTTCAAGTGTTTTATATCTCCTCATTCTAATTGGGATGAACAGTACATGAGTTCACTGAAAAGCAAAAACAAGCCCATTAGCTCTCAAATAAGAGACAAAGATCACAAATGGAGCTCTGTCCATCCAAAATGAAAAATATGATACGAAAAGTTTAATTTGTTACACTGGCGTTTTCACATCATCCTGTAGCAAAAAAAAGAAGTGACCACCCATCTCTGAACGCTCAAATATCATCTAACTACGGCTCCTTACTAGCTCCAGTAAGCTTTGCTTCAGGCAGAAAGAAACAAACCATTTTGCTCCCGGACACCCATTGAAGCACTGATTTCTTACACTGCAGATGCAGCACCAATTTGGCCTAAGAAAAATATTTTTATATTTTTCTGAATTCTTAGTCAAGTAATAAAAGCTCTAAATTTAAAGACTGATGTGTGAGAGATCAAAGGCGATACATCCACACAAATAATTTCCGAGCCCAGTGTCTAGCTATTTAACTATATCTTAACAGTTGTGTGCATAAAAATCAGTAGGAAGACTACTGTTAAGAAAGCCTAAATAACTTATATGGCTGAGAATAACATACGTAAATTGTATTCACCAATAGTAAGGTATTTGAGTCCTGTGTTGCAACGTTTTATTTTGGTTTTAAATTGGTATCTCTGACCATCAGTGACATTAGACAATGTTTGTGAACACGGTACAAATGAGTTTGAAGAGACGGAACACTAACATGTCAACTTCCTTTGCTGGCAACTCCCCGCGAAGTTTATAGTAACCTCCATTCTTTCAACAACTTGGTGTTATGCTCTTCCATTAATGGGCTCCTAAGGCTTCTCCTCCGCACCCAAAACCAATCCCCAAACAATTAACAGCATAGTTTCATGACAGTTAGCCCCTCCAGTTCTGCTGCTACAATCCTGCCCTGGACCCCTCTCACTGCTGCGCTCAGGTCTCTTATGCACAAGGCAGCTTCCCATACGAAGTCAGCCCAACAGCGCACTGGGCAACGGAGTGTGAGAGATTTTAATGGCGCTCTGCCAGGCTCCACTGCAGACCACAGGCATTTCGCCAGTGAGAAGATATGACCCCCTCCAGGGATCATCTGGGGTACAAACACCCAACCTTCAGGCTCTTCATGTGGTGTGGAGGATATTCATTTTTATTTACGGAGTGGCAAGCACAGTGCTAGCAGAGAATACACAAAACACATTGCTGCTTCAGACGTCTCCAAAAAAAAGACAAGGATGAGGGAGAAGCACAGAGGCTCAGCAATGATGTGGAGGAAGTTTCAAGGAAATACACAGCTTGGAATAAGCTCTCTCCCAGCTCCCAGCTCCTGCAAGAATCCAAATCTTCAACATCCTCTGCCTTCCTCACCAATGCCTTTCCTCACCTCCTGGGAGAGTTCATATTTTGATTAAACACGTGAGAAGTTGGAGAAATGTCTTTACTATTTAACAAAGCTCTGCAAACACTCCCATAGGGAACTGAATGCCTACGCTCAGAAAAGGGACTCAACAGTGCATTTGGGCATGCTCTCAGCAGGGCTCAAAAGCTGAGCCTAACACATTAATGACAGGATACGTGAGAGATGATGTGACCGCTGTGGACCAGTGAGCATGCAGAGGTAATTGCTTTACACTAGCACAAGGATTCTGCTCCAAGTACTGCTGGGAAGAGCTGCTGGGGAATTGGGGTAAGAGCACTTTCAGAACAGCACATGCAAGCTGAGCAGCGTTTAATCACCGTAGCACCTTACAACATGCCAGCCTTAATACTATTATCTAACCACATACAGTGGTGTATGCGCGTTGCTTACAAACACAACCATCTTCTCAACTATCTCCGTAACTTACAAAGTTGTGCAACAAACAACATTATCTGCCAACACACTGGTTAAAGCACTAGATAAACCACCGGCTGGCCAAACAACCAAGTCAGAGAGTAGCTTCAGCAGTGTAGAATAGAAAATTAAAAAGCTCTTTATCCTCCGGCCTATGTAACATACCAAAACCAGCCAGCGTTTTGATGGCCTGCTTTATCACTGTGTTTGGATTAGCGCAATGTGAAACGCAGCAACTGCTGTTATGTAACTAAACCCTGAGTATACAGTTGTCATTCTGGGTAAATTTAACTCTGCAGGTTTAGGATAGAGGTCTATCACCAGGCAGACCATGTGAAATAACAGAAATTTAAAGACACAGGGCCCTTTATCGTTTCCTTCTCGCACAGAAATAATGAGATGGGTCACTCCCACATCAAGGTCCTGGTTTGCCTGTTACAGGACTCTGGTAACAGTCACTGCAATAATAAGCTCAGGAACAACAAGTCCTGAGGAAAGCAGGGCTGCTCAGTGACCAGGCTGGCTCCCTTCTCCACACGCATTCAGACAGCAGGCACCAGCAATACAGACAGTTCCGGGGTTTAATGCAGTGAGAATCCAAAGTGCATGTGCTTGTACCATGATGAAATCATAACAAGGAGCCTTATAGTGAGAATAGAGTATATTATTAGCACAGTTATGAAACTGTTTTAGCACTTGCAATTAGCACTTCCCTGTGACTACCAGTCAATATTAACGTCTGAATATGTTTTCCTTCTTTATCATTCATCAGCAGCCAAGTCACTGAGTTACCTTTAGCTGAAACTGGTGAATAAGCACTGACATTGGAGCAGTGTCAGGTAACGACATCATAGCTCAAACAACTAACATCTGAAAACAAACATGAAAAGGAGTAACAATAAACACATTAATAGCTCAGAGCTGAAGTATTTCTAGAATACCAAGTCTGACTACAGTCTCGTTTTAAGGCTTTTGCATACACCATTTAATAAATTTTAAATACCACGCAGTTGCCTTTTGGGGGTTTTCCTGGGGTTTTGTTTGTTTGTTTCAGGGTTTAGGTGAGTTTTTTGGTGGGGGTTTTTTGGGGTTGTTTTGGGGTTTTTTTTCTTTTTCATTTCCACAGCTCAAGAGCTTTATTTAGGTTAAGAGATACTTCTACCATCACAGATTCCTCTCCTGTTCTACGAGCATAGCGATGTCACCTCCTGACTAGGCCAGAGCCCTGAGGTCACTCTGACTTCTGTCTAGGAAATACCTTCAAGGTTTTCATGGGAAATGCTTGCACTTACTTGGAAGTAAAAACTGACTTCTGTCATTGCTAGAACACTTTTCATATTTCTAAATAAGAGTTTGTCTTCCAACATAAATGAATAAGGACATTGCAGAGGGAAAGCAGATACCATATCACTGACTTCCACTGGATTACCTCCTGATGATAATTTATCCTCCAGTTCACAGGTTAGGGATAGAATATGTCAAAGCTATTTTTAAGAAAAGCCGTTTAAAGCAGATATGCTGAAACCCTGAAAGCTAAAAATTTGATTGTGACATGACAAAAACATGTACTAAAGCAACATCCACAGACGGACTAATACATTTAAAAGACAAGCACCTCAGAACGTCTCTTCAAACTTAGAAATAATTCTGTTCATAATCAAAGTACAACAGACTGCAACAGGATGAGAACTGAAAAAGAGGGGGGAATGGTGAAGAAAAATCAATAGCTTTATAAAACTAAACAAAAAAACATATGCTGATACATTTCTAAACAAACAAGCATGTGCCATTTGGGTTACGTAAAAGATATGTTTGCTTCCTTCCAACTGAAAATTTTGTTGGGGCTGAAAAGCGGGATTTACTAAACTCACCACAGATTTCCAGACATTCCGCAAGCCAGCCAAGAAAGTAGCTCTGACTGCACTGCTGGACACCCCAACATCCATAGGGGTCCAACTGAGCATGCCCAGATCACCTATACACATCCATCCCCTTCCACACTCATGTATAGGGCAATAAATGTCATTTTTTTCCTTCTTCTTCTTAAGGAAACTCCAGAAAGATATTTGAGAGCCCCATCAATTACCCAAAGGCATAACTTCTATAAATAAAATGCAATAAACTTGCATAATAATCAGACTAATGACTAGCTAAAGATCTAGGTGCTGTAGCATTCTAGATCGATAGATCTCTTCCCTAGAGATAAAAGCAGCCGGCCAAAGTGCTTTGCAGCAGTTAGTGGACAGCACAGCTTCAGCCAAACCAATCCTACAGGTTCAAAATTTCTGTGACACAGATCCAGCTATAGAGTACTGCAGAGTGCTATGAAAATTCAAAGGTTAAGGCTGACAATGAATGACATAATACTTTATTTTCACTTTCTCTGTTTCCTTCATTCAAAAACGCGTATCTACAGAGAAAAGGTGAATCTTCAGTGCTAACAATAGAGGAAAGAGCTCAGAATTAGGTTTGACTAAGTTTACTTCAGTTTCTTCACCCCGTAAGTGATGTTCACATGAAGATACATGCTAATCTCCTCTGTCAACACCTGCTGGAAAAATTATGTACTTTTATTACCAGAACCATTCCTTTGCAGCACTACTCCAAAGTAGCTGTCCAGATAAACAGTTATTCCCAAGCTGTAGTATAAATCAACACTTTTTCCATCGTCAATTGAACTTAAAAATGATCTTTCAAGCAGAAAAGAAAAGAAGTTTCAAGCCTTTGGCTTGGCATCAGAAGCCCTGCCCACCTACCAGATTATATCAACCCGGACACTCCTCAGCCTGTTGATTACACCCACAAGCCACACCCATCTTCCCAATTACTCCTGGCTTCATCATTCCCTTTTCCCTCTAGGCTTGTAGACAGTTCTGTATCTTGTTTCCTAACAGACATAACAAGGCCTTTGATGTTCTCATCACTTCTCTTTAACTTCCATTATAGTCAGCGCTTTCATTGAGACTGAAATTAGAGCTTAATGCTCCTAGTTTAAAAAGGCTTTCAAGTAAGTTCATGAAAATGTATCAAGTGATATATATGTTTTTTAAATGCAAAAACCCTTCACAACTCATTGGACTGGGCTTTTTTACTTGAGACCACAACGTTCCTTTCAGAATCAAGCTGAAATGCCAGACAAATAACAGAAGTCCTGAAAATGCCCATCCTAATGAGGGAGGAAGAATTTTTAAATACATACCTCCTTAGCATTGTACTGGTTACATTTATTTTATGTGAGCTTGGTATTGTACACTCCTCTATGACTTACACTCTGATGACAGTAGGAGAAACAGAGTAATACATAATTATAGGAGGGACAACTGGAAGCAGTTGCTCAGGAAGCTGGCAAGGAGAATGTGCCCAAAGTAGAATGCTGACTTTCTGATTCCCAGGTTCACACCTAGGTAATAACACAAAAGTTCCATAGACAGGACTTGAAAACTTAATGTTTCTGATACATTAAGTTAAAGCACTCGATCAGACAACCAGAGTTGCCAGTCAAAGTTTTTTCCTGTTCCTGAGACATCATTATAGTAATATACTGTCAGAGGCCCCTGTATTTGTATCGGACACTGAGAGTCAAACCTGATTCTCACAAGGGACTTCTTGCTGTCTTCGTAAGAATTTAAAATCACAAAGGTTCATTAACATTTCAAATCATCTTCGACCATGGCAAGTTATGAGTCTTTCACGAGTCCACGTTTGAGGGAATACAAAGAGTATTGTAAAAGCTGCGTGGTTTAATAAGAGTAATGAAAGTGATTCTTCATGAGAAGAACGCTGCTCTTCCCCTGCCCTGTCCCAATCCTCCTCTTAAACAGGGAAATTTCTAGTGTAACAGGAAGGTAAATTCTGTGCTCCCTCTCTCACACGCACACAGCTGGTTTCCTCAACTAAAAAAAAAATGTATTAAAGTTTTAACAAGTTTTCATTCAAGCACTCCACATATCAAAGTGCACCAGCAAAGTGCACCCACATAACATAGCCTTCTCCACCAGCACCCAGGTTCTGGCTCTCTTCCTTCAGTGTCTGCAGCTCTTATTCCACAGTTACATCCAGGTTTTTAAGATGCTTACAACTCATGTTCAGGTTAGCAACAGACAACTGTCTTCTACTTCACCCAGATAATATTTTGTCTACTTTCATATCTTTCAATTCCAATTTACCTTGAACAAAGCCTGGTGCAGAGAAGACACCATCCAAGTGGCAGTGTAACATCAGCAGGACCTCCTCATTACCCCACAAGTTTGTGAAACCTAGTAATTCATGAGGAAACCCTAGCTGCAGGGACCGAACAGAGAATGGAAAGGCAGGGTCTTGCTTGCTGAGTGAGAGCAGCACCAGGAAAAGCCACTTTAGATCTTCTTGGGGGACAACAGAGTGAAGAATACACTCTAGATTTTAGATATAAGCATCACATATGGATTTCTAAATTGCCAGGGAAAAAAAAAACCACGTTAATTTATTTGCAAACAGCTGAAATTTCAGAGCAAAGGACAGTTAGTTTGGGGCCTGCCTGACAGCTCCATCATAATAGCTCATTATTTTCATGCTTTCATAGCCTAAGGACTTTGGGCACATTAACAACAAATAAACTTCTGAGGATAATTAAAACATAATGAGAATTCCTTACTTAAACGAATACAAGAGTGAAAGCAAAGAACAGTTCCCAACATGCCATACTAGTATGTGACAAAAAAGGAAAATCAATGAAGAAAGATAACAAAAAACCTTGTTTTATTTTTAGGCACCTCCCAACCTTTTCTTCTACTTGCCAGTGTGCCTTTCTGGCTGGCTGAACTAGTTACTCAAAGCACCTGACAGTTTCAGCTGACTCAAGGAACACATTTAAGCTTTATCTGTGCTGCAGAGTTATTTGCATCAACTTGGAGTCTGTTCTTTTGACAGTTGTCTCATTTAATTGAGTAAAAAAAGCTGTCAGTCTAAAGAAACTGAGCCCAAGGTAAACTCTCTTAGAACTAACCATCTGCCAGAGCATCTCTCAGGACAGCCAATACTTAAGGATACATTGAATCCAGTTCTCTGGATCCCTAATTAGATCATTCCTGAATTAAACTGTCAACGGCCCTAAAAACTCAATGCGCACCTTGCAACTACAGAGATTAATCACTTTTCCCTAAAGATAAACACAAGGGAAAGCCCCCAAGATGTCTTTGATAACAGTGCAGCAGGACAAAAACATTTTCACATCAGATCAAATCTGCAAGCCCCCAAAATATCAGTTTCTATAGATATGCTGATCCAAATACAGGTATCCATGTTAAAAGCATATAAGCATAAAAATAAAACACAGTGATATCCCAGAAGAGGAGAAACCAGATAATATCGCCCTGGGGAAGATTTTCTTTCAGTTCCAGACAGAACTGCGGGTCAGGCAATTTACTAACGGCAGGGCACATACAGGACTCATGGTTGCTGCAGGTCCATCGCCTTTCCAGCTGCACTAGTAAAAGCATTAACAACCTCACATTAGTAAGACAGTGGATGAAGAGCCAGACTTACCAGCAAGGTAACTAATGTTACCTTGCAGCCTGATGCACACCTAGCAAGGAGCCTGGCACTACTACAGTAAGATTTCACAGGGGTCTGATGTCCATTATCAGTTACAAAGTCCACTGGCAGAGGAATAATTTTTAAATCTACTCCCCCGTACGGATTCTCTAGTGTCTAATAACAAGTACTTTCCTTTAACTGCATGCAATTAAGCCTCTTCTGTATGCCTGTTCTCACAAACCTTGTGGATATGGCGTTACCTTTGAAACATCTGTCCTACTGTCAAACATAACCAAAACTGATGGATTAGAAAATAGTGGTGGGAGGGGAAACATATGTAAAATTGAAAACTCCATGAAAGAATGAAAATGAAAGGGAATATGAAGATGACAACCTTGAGGGTAAGAGAGCAAAAAAGGAAAACATCCTATGATCAATTTATTGACAAGAAACTAATGCAATTTGGAATTCTAGCTGCATTCCTACTGTTAACTAATCTGCCACTTCAAACCTTTCACCCTTTTTAAAGCCCACCGTTTTCAGGTGCAAGCAGGTGAAGCAACATAGCACCTGAATACAATTACTGGAGACCTTAAAAAGCTACTTGGATCTAGTTAAGTTTCTCTAAAAAGGCTAGGCAGACCATTTCAGAGGCTGCAGCTGAGTGCTGGAGAGTTAAAACATTAATTTAGCACTCTGAGCAGACGCAAATTAGCTCTATTTATCTTCATTTGAGGTTAGAGTTGTTAGTGTCCAGTCTTGCACAGAAAATAAAGCACTGAAATCCAGAAAATGTGACTTAAAAGGCAAAGTAATAAGGCAGCTACTTCTGTGCAACTCCATTTACAGGAGAAGGTGGAAAAGTGGGAAAAACAAAAACTTAACTCAATATAGAGCACTCCTCTCCAGGCTTTTACACTGTCTTACTTTCATCCTCAGCATCTTAGCCTAAGAAAACTATTCATCAGCTAGCTGAGGTCTCAAGTCACTGAAGATTAATTCCACATTTGTAGTTTCTTCCATATATTCTTAACCCTTTGAAATACACTCAAATCAAATCCACTCAAAGAGGTCTGTTGTTCAAAGCTACCCCTCCTCATTTTTTTGAGGAAGGATTCAAGCAAATATAAGAGCCTGGGTTTTACAACATGCATTTTGTACCTGGCCATGACCTGCTAATCTTCAGTCTATTGATCCATTAATGTTTCTGGAGTAAAATCATTGATTCTTTGGAAAGTCAGAAAGAAGTAGCTGAAATTAGGATGTCTGGGGGAATCTGCATAAATAGAAAGTGGAATTTCGAATTACTGTCATTAAATAAAGATCTTCAGCTATTAAAATTTAGTAGGTATTATTTCATGAGGATTCCTGGTTTGGGGGCTTTTTAGGTTTGTGTTTGGTTTTGTTTGGGTTTATTTTTTTTTAATGGTAGAGTGGTATAAAGGGCCAAATTCTATCCTCAGTTACACAACATGTAAATTCTGAGAGCAGCTTCAGAAGTGAACATGAAAGCATATTAAAGCCCTAGCGCTAGCCATAAAAATTTAAATGATATTGCGTATATAGAGCTGGAAATGTATTTCCACTTCATTCAATCGGAAGTATTTCTCAATCGGTGGCAGACATAAATTACTTGAAAATGAAGAATATTACATAGGACTTGAATAAAAGGAATTTGAAAAGGTTCAGTTTATAACAATAATTGCATTAGATCTGACACAGGCTAAGTGCAGCAGGCCACCTACTCTCAACATAGTTCTGACTTTTTTTTCCTCATAATGGATTATGAGTATGACTTTTCCATTGTTGCATTAAGCCTGTAAAGAATGCAACAGTTACAAGGAAGGAAAGACTCTTCCTGCATTAATAAGTACACAGGGCTGCATCTCAGTAAGATCATGTTCAGCTTCGCTGGGTTGATAGCTATGCTCAGCAATTGTAAAATTATGCCATCTAAATACACAGCGACCCAATGTTCAAACTCACAATTTTTAAAATCTTGGCTAGAAGGAAAAAGTAGAGCAAGATCATTTGATTTCAATTTATCTTTGCCCTAGAAGTTGTGAGTGGGGGAAGTATTCCCTAAGTAAACTTAACCACCTCTAATTCTTACCTGTAAACCATGCTGGTGAGATGGATTACTTTCCCACTCGTAGCTTTAAGCGCCCATGGTGTCAGTGTGTGAAGCCGATGTACTCTAACACACCGGGCTTGCTGTACAGATTATGGTTTAAAGAAGAGAAACAGGTACACTCAGGGTGATACCCTGACTTAATTTGGACATCAATCTTCAGAAGAGTTATCCTCCTATATTATCCCCTAAAAATGCTCACTTCTTTATGTTAGATGATAAGGGGCATTTTGAAGAACTAAATTAAATGTACTTATCTACCATGCAAACATCTGTGTACTGTTAGATGAATCCTACATGAGATGACTACTCCGTGTTCTGTAATTTGGATGAGTAAAAGGTATCAATATTGCATACCCAAAGACAAGTAGAATTAGAACACCCTATGGTAGCTATCACTGTGGAAAGTGAAACACAGTAACGCTTCTTATCAACCTTGGAGACCTGCCCCTTCCCTTCTAATGCTTTTCAGACAACTAAGAAAGGGAAACCAGATGAAAACAGATAATGCAGACCTTACTCGCCTGTTTGCAAGGAAAATGGCTGGAGCTTCATGACCACTACAAACTAACTAACAATTGGAACAGCTGTAAAGTTAGACTTTGTGAGAAAACTAGGTAAACATCTTCCACCCTGGTGCTCTAATGTTGCTAGAGTTAAAACAAAATAATGCAGCTGAGAGTCAGCATGTATATTATTCCACCATAGCTTAAAGTAACTACTACCAACATTAAATACTTGAAGCAATCTCAAAACCAGCAGAGAACATTACTTGCTCATCTGGTTTCTAAGCATCAGAAGCCTCTCAGAACAGGTTTCTCCCATCTTCTGCTCTTTCCCATCCTGTATAATGCATTTTTTAATTTGCCCATTAATCATCTATCATACAAACAATATTTTCATACTCCTTTCCTCAGCCCAAACAACAGCTTCTGCTTACTCTTCAGGATTTATGCTTCCAGAGACAAGATCTACTCAGGATACCACTGAAATCTTTCCACATTTCTGCTCGAACTCTTTAGTGTCATCGGCACGCACAAAACCTCCACGTAAGGATCAAGGGGAAATCTGATGAAGGCATCATCATATAACCTCTCTTACTTGTTAAATCTAAATTGGAGAGCACTGATTGCTCTTGAAGACAGTAACTCCTTACACTTTAGGTTAGAAACCAGCAACCTTATCTGCCATAGAAGGTACAAGTTCTTCAGAATTCTGCACATCAGCCTGTCTGGGGAAGTTAGTGCTATTACTGTATCATTTAAAGCAAGTGAATAAGAAATGACTAAAGAACTCCCCTCCCAAAATTCATTTCACATTCATTACAATGCCAGAGTTTTGATTGGGTAGTGTATCAATAACAACAGTTGCAGCAACGCTGTTCTTTCAGCAACTAACTTTAGAAATATTGTTCTTTTTGTCTTTAGGAGCCCACAGATTTGATTCTGTTTGTTTGGTAACCCTGTTACTTGCATTGCATAACTACTTCATATACTGATCACACATCCAGCATCACCGAGTTGAAAGCAAACAAAAGGCCTGGCACAACTTTTATTTTTTACAATCTCTAAATACATTGATTTAAAAGTAAGAGGTTATGAAGGAAACGTTCCGAGAGCCATTTAAACCTTTGCATACATTTACTGCCACTTCCAGCGAGCCGAGGGCGTACATGTAGACTACACCTGTGGGGTTTCGTAGGCTGCTCTCAGCTAACTTAAGCAATTAAGTCCCAGAGTATTTCTCAAAAAACATTCCTTTCCCTCAGGCCGAGTCTTACAAAGGGAAGAAACACAAAAAAACATTGGTAATCAGCCTCATCGCACAAAAACAACAAAAAAAGACCCAAAATCAAAACACCTCTGGTCATGGTACCTCTTAAAGCACAGCTGGACTACCAGCTCCCTTCACCAGAGCACTAGTTGTAACAGGGGCTCTTTTCCCAGCAAATACTAGATCCTGCCTTTTTAATATTCAGAATTGGTAGTGACTACTGCCGGCCCATAATCTTAGCTTGTTTTCAGCAATGGGCTAAAGTTACTTGTCAAATCCGTACACAAAAATGTCTTCAAAGAGACTGGAGCTTAATTTTATCTAGCCAGAAGGAAGGTTGTTAGGACAGTGATGAGCAAATCTAAATTTCATTAACCTATCACAAAGTTTACTCACCATGAAAAACACTTGGCTATAAATGAGGAATAAGATATATATGGAATAAATAAGTGAGAAATACCTACGGGGGAGAGACTGAGAAGGCTGGAGCACAAGTAGCACAGAAGAGAAAAAGGAGAAATAAAACAAAGTTACCCACACATGAGGCACAAATGAAACAGCTTATTAATTCTCAGTGGAGGGAGACCTCAATTCCATTACACTAACCCACAAAGCATACAAGTCACTTCAATAATAATCTACTGGAACACTATTTTTATTAGTTTGATTGTCAGTACTTATCTTACTAAGTCAAAAATCAACAGTTCCTCAAACCGTTTCCCAGCTGTTTATCTTTCAGAAGCAGTATGTCAGTGCATCAATTTAGCAATTTATAAGCATACCTGCATCTGCTCTGGTTGTTCACCATATCAATTATCTGAAACAAAATCATCTTCTTGTTTCCATTAATTGGTCATTACAATGTGTTGATCCCAGCAGTTCCCCATTTGTTATAATTTTGTCAATTAAAAAAAAATAAATCAGCTTGGGAGATGATCTCTGCTAATGGGCCACCACATCCCCTGCATTTGCTGTTACCAAAAACCTTCCTTTGCTATTTTAGAACTGCTTGATAAAGCTTCTTGTTAAATGCTTTGAATGAAGCCTTCACATTCAGGATATTTTATTAGCTGGTTAATCACACCATAATTCTAGCCTAGCACCTCCATCTTCCTAACTGGCACTCAGTCTCAAATCTAGAGAGTCTTACTGATCCCATTTATTTAAAAAAGCTTATGTTGAAAGGGGACAGAGTTTCAGAACCACACAGCCTCATAAGGGGACATGAATTTTCACAACCATTCACCAAAACAAATATAGCACGTGTCACTATCAATAAAGGAGATATTTCTTTTTTCTGAAGATGCACCTTCCCTCTAGTAATATAAATACTTCACTTAAATTTTAATATCCAGCAGCTCCCCCATCTTCACATTGGAAAAGAGCCCTTTAGAAACCTCCTTAGCTCGGAAATGAAAGCTTAAACAAGCTGCTAGTTTGAATAAATATGAGTATTTTTAGACATAATTCTTGTGTTAGAAAAATGTCTTCTATGCCCACTTGGGTGTGATAAATGCTAGAAGTAAAATCTCTTCTGCTTCCCTCCACCAAACAGAGAAGAATGAAAGAAATCAGTGTTGTTTCACTGCAGATTTAACACATAACAACTTGCATTAGCAAGATTCAAACAGAAAGAAGAGCAGAAGCTTCCCCTGTCTCTTGGGAAGATGTACAGTCCACTTCAAAAGGACAACATGTATATATTGAAGAGGTAAGAAAACAGAATTTCAAGAGATATTTCTAGTCCTAAAATGGGAATTTTAATTCAGGACATTAGTAATCTCAGGAAAGATGCAAAATGTAGGGCCCAACAGAAACATAAACTCTTTTTTAACAGCTGAATATTAAAAGGATGTTCAGTATAACTGACAAAATCATGATGAATCAGGTAGCTGAAAATCAATTGATGTAACAGTGATGGGAATTAATGGAGAGTCACTACATTATTAACAGGATTTGAGTGACGCCTCAATGAGAGGTCTTCATACTAAGACTATTTTTTGTTTTTATTTGGACTGCTTTCTGGAAGAAAGGCTCTAATTCAAACCTACTGCTGAATTTGACCTGTGTTTGAAATACGTGGTGCACCACGCACAGTGCAGTATTCAGTTACGTTAATTACTGCTTTGGGTTTTGATATAAGGAAAGTCCATAGCCTGCCGATGGTTGGGATTCCATCTCTTCTGCAGCTTCTGAAGGGTGCACGATCCTCCTGTCCTCTCAAGACAGGCAGCTGGCATTATCACTACTCTGACTTTGTTTACCTAAGGTAAGTTCAGAACCAGGAAAGAGGCAATGAAAACCTGAATGGTTTTGTTTTGCTTTAATATATTTACCAGTTGTCTTATACTGAGGGAATACCTCTAGCTTCTCCCCAAAGAATCTCGGCATTAGGCCTCTGACAGAGGCGTCAATTGCTGCAAACGTGCCCCTCTTCTACAGAGGTAACTTTTTCCTTTCTCACCAAACACACAGACGATGTACCAGAAACACACAGATGACGCATCCAGAACACCCCATTCTGAATGTACTGATAACAACATATTTGCCAGACTTTCCCAATACAACGCAAGATCCGTAAGAGGCCAGTCATTTCTCCTCCTTCAGTTCTCTCTTCCCTGTGCTAGCACATTTCCAAATTTTACTAGTTAGTTCTTTTATTAGAATCCTTTAACCAGTCATAGTCAAACTCCTTTTTAGTCTGTCAAACACAGGTTTCTCCAGTGCTCCCTGAACATACGAACCAAAAAAGCAGGTATGTGGGCTTTTTCTCCAAAAAACAAATGGCAGTGACCTATCTCCCCTTTGCTGGAAAGTTCACTTAAATACAATTTCCGACTTTAACTACCAACCAGCCTCCCTTACCAATTTTAACAATTACCTGCCTCAGCAAGGTACTGTTAATTAAAAGCTGAAAGGATGACTAACAGTATTTTGGGTATCTCCAGTTCTGAAAGTGCCTTTGGATAAAACTTGCCCTTAATCCTTCTCTGTAATACAACCATATATTAGCAACCTAAAGTTATGAAACATACTGTATTTCAAGTCTTTTCACATTCTGGATCTGAAACTCCACATTAAACAGTCTTTGACAGCTGATAGTAGCAACTTAGGTTGAGCGAACACTTGCATCTATTTTAAGCTCAGAACCTGTAGTAGTGTTTGAAGTGGCCATCAAACCAGAGCCTTCCCAACGCCCTTTCATCCCCTGGCACTGCCAAGCCATGAGATACTTGCTCTTGCCAATTCCTGCTCCAGCCTGTAGTATGTCAGGCACAGTCACGTGGTGACCGCAGTCCCCTCGCACATCCTATGGCTGAACTTGGTGAGGGCGGGGTGGAAGAAGAAATAGGTGGTTTTCCCCACGACCAAAGAAGAAGGTAGTTCTAGGAAAGGGATTTTTAAAGCCCAGTCATCCCTCTCAATTTATAACAACAGATTTTATCAGCTAGACTAAACCACATGAAACACTGCTCCCAAGGAATTCAAACAGACTCTGTGTTTGTTTCCCCCCTTGATAATTCAATAGCTACAGTGAGAACTCTTACCTGAGAAAACAAACTGAATTAACTTCTTGCAGTGCAAAAAAAACCCCAGTATAGATGTTTCAGAACCCTGTCCCTCTCTTGACCACAATAACTCTGTGGACACCTGTATCCAGACAAACAAATGTGATATTCGAGAAAGCATATCACATCTGCACCACATCCTTCCAGTTTTGCCATGTGACATTTTAAACGAATTTTAAGGAACAGATAACTTTCTTATTTGGGATATTCCTGAGAAAATTTCACCAACGATAGAAAACAAATTTATAATCACATCTATGCCACTGAAGGGAATTTATTTTTCTTCCAAATTGTCCAAATGTGAAGAGACTACTTACGGCAGTGCCTTGAATAATGTGTTTTTACATTTTATCAAACCTCTCCACAGTGCTAGAAGCCTACCTGGTTCTGAAAAACTGAATGATTGTGATATTACTATTAACTGGACATTGCAAGAAAAATTACAAATAAAAGTGTAACCTCTAAAAGGAGACAAGTAGACAATTTAGTTCTTCATAAAGGTTGGTGGAAGTCATACAGAACAGCTTCACCATATGACTTAAATCTAAACTATGTTCTAAATTACAATCACCTTAAAGTTGTTACAAATTTCAAATGCCTTAATTTTTAGATAGCTTAATTATTCCATATACATTCTTTGTTAATGTCTATAGGTTTTTTCTCAGTAATGTCCAGCAGTTACAGATCTCTCTGCTTAGAAACACACCACACTGGAAAAATAGGGGGGAAAAAAAAGGTAAATCAAAAGCAATTTTTTTACAGAGAAAACATTACACTGGAAAACACTAATGTAGAAATAATTACTTCTCTGCAAAAATATCCCATAGAAACATCAGCATTACACAAAATCTTCAACTGCTTACGTTTACACTTCAATGTGGTTGCAATAATGAGTCATTACACCAGACAGACTGAAAACAAATTTCTCTGTGCTAGTCTGGCCAGGATATGCTGAAAAAATACCACAGGTACAAATTTATATGGAAAGTGGGAAAACTGCTTCTCCCCTGCTCTCCCATTTATCTACTTTTTAGCAAATTTTAGTAGATAACATACTGCAAAACCTTTTTATAGAACACCTCAGAACTGTAGCATACACTTTGCAGGAGGATCTCAAGTCTTTCACATGAATTACGCCATGTAACTCCACTGACCAGTAGTGGTGTAACTGCCATTTGATAAGGGTTAAGCAGAGAGAGATCCCTACAATCTCCTACAGACTGTTAAGCACTGCCCATACAGCAGAGCCTCTGCTAACACAGCTATGACAAAAAAAACATTGCCCTCCTGCCCAGCCCTCACTATCTCCAGCATGACAAGCTATAGCTTCACAGAGAGCATAAGAAAAAAACAAAAAAATTCTGGCACTGCTACACTCCTCCCTCGAACACACAATCAAGCAACAAATGCTCCCTTCTGCTGACACAGCTGCATCCACACCAGTGGCTGAGACCACAGAATCAGTGATGGAGTGTAAATTTTTCATTTCCTGTGCCAAAACAATGCACAGGTACCCCAGGGACACATGCTTGCATAGACCTAGTCTCACGAAAGGACACCTGGAGCAGATGCTGGAGAATAAGAAGGGAAACCGTTGAGGCACAGCTGCTGCCTCCTCCTCTGACAAGCAAATGCCTAAAAAGTCAAACCTTGAAGTACCTTCTATGGCACTTCAATGGCCTTCAACTTACTCCACAGACAGAGACGTAAGGGGCCAGCTCTCTTGCATCTCCTGCCTTTTCCTGTCCTTGCGATTTGAAACTCGATGCCTCTCAGCCTAAATCTCCATACAGTGTAGGCCATAAGCATTTCCATGACTTCTGAACCCTGAGCACGGTCTGAAGAGGTCCCAAGGGGCAACACTGATGTAGAAATACACAATCTTTTTTTCTTATTTCTATGCCGGGAAATAGAAGAAATTAATGAGAAAGCTACAGAAATAGGAACCAAGTCCAGGAAAAGGACAATGCTCACACTGACATCACACCATTACCCTATCCCTCCCAAGTACATATTACAGTCATAGCACATGGTGCCTTTATTAAGCTATTGCTCAAACATAGCAAGATACTCTTATCTTAAGCATGTGTCATGCCTGCAGTAATTTCATTATAGCTTTTTTACCTGACAAATACCACACAGGTAGAAGAGTAGTTATCATATTATGTGCCTTGAAACTTTATGACAATAAGATTAGAGTCAGTCAGTAGAAATAAAATACTGCTGTAACTAAAACACATTCTACCTGTAAGGGAGGAGGGACTGATAACCAAGACAGGAATTCAAGAGACTAACACAAATCCTGACTTTCATATGTACTTCTGCAAAGCCATCGCTTGACTTTTGCAAGCAATTTCTCTTACAAACAAAAAATAGCTGGTAGCAGCCTCTAATATGATGTTTAGTGCTTTTCAGAACAGACCAAAATCGGTCCCAGGACCGTCTACCAGAAAGCAAGCACAGCCCTTTAGTCACCAACAAGATTCTGAAGGAAGAAACTGCGCAGGAGCCTAGCAAGTTAAAGTCAAAAGACAACAACAACAAAAGGTATCTTTGGAGAAACTACCAATCCCAAGCTCTTCCCCTTGATTTAAGGCACTGGAGAAATCAATACCAACCTTTTAAAGGGAAGCTTGGAACTAATCTCACCATTGAGGTTACAAATGCATTTGCTTCATAAAGCCTCTTCACAACACCCCACTATTAGATCACAATTTTTTTTTACTCCCCCCATTTTTTTTTTTTAATATTTGCACTTTTCCTGGACTATAAAAACAGTCTTTCATTTCAATCCGCTTAAACATACTGTGGGAAAGGCCTTCTAATTTCACAGCACTGAGATAAGACAAATAATTCATATAACACATTAGCACAACATCTACGGCTAAAGCATTTAGTCAGAGCTCATCGGAAACAATAGGGTGCTACAGCAGATCTGTGAGAGGCAAGCGTCTGAGACCCCACCAAGCACTAAGATACATTTTATCACATTCCATAGTAAAGACAAGATCACAGAACACTAATATATTAATTGTCCAGAAGCAATAAGGCAGTCAATTTCCCTCCCCTCCACAGACACCGTAACTTCCCCCACTACTCTAGTCCCTTTCTAATTTTTTTTTCAGGCCCTTCTCCAAACCAGTCATCTTTCCTTTGTGCCCTTTCATTACACTTCCTCCTTAAGTGCCACATCTTTCTTTTACTGTTCATTACCCAAAACTACCCTGCTCCCCCTTTGGCTTCATTTACTTCCTTTCTGGGTTTGTTTTTACAGTTTCTATTGCTGCCTTTCCAGGGCAGAGTTTGCTTCCAGGGTGCGTTCTGCTGTGTGCAGAGAAAAGCAATGCAACAAAATATTTTCAGTATATTGGCACAAGTCCCCACCTCGCCACTTGTGATCATTTGCTCTCAAATCCCTAAAGACATTCTGCTTTGAACCTCTGCCGTGGAAAAGGGAAGAAAGGATACGTGGAAGAAATTCAGAGAAGACTTGCCAATTACAGAGATCTGTAACAAGTCATTTCTGCAGTCTCTAAACCGGGCTGAAAACAACACAAAGGTGGACTTGGGAACACCAGTCAGCCATTTCAGCACATGGCTAGAACAGAGAAGCCCAGCTCTGGGACTAGGTACAGCCTGCTAAATGGAAAGTCGTGGCTACGCGTAAACGTAGCTGCTCTGCTGATCCTGGCTTCATCTAGGATCTTGTGTCCTCATCCTCTCTAAGGTGAATGCTGAATGCGGGAGTGTTCTTTGGTGAACTGAAACCAAAGATTTTGGTGACAGAAATCCTTGAGTCTGTTTCTAAGAGATGCAAGCACTGCTGCGGAAAGTTAATGACTCGGTAGAATTTGGGAAGCTTTCTGCGACTCTTAAAAAAAGTTATCTTCCCTTGTTCTTCTGCATAGCCTTGGATATTACTCTGCTAGTCACACTAGAGCATGTCTGGGACACTGCTGACCTGGCATGGTAATTTCAGTGTGGTATTACGGTAAAAAAAATTAACAACTGCAACTCCTTATAAACTAGAGCCAGGAATCTCTAAAGAGAGATGAAGGGGTATAGTGTAATTTACCCAGAAGACAAAAAAGGGAAGAGAATTCAGTCATGGTCAAACCCTGTTAAAAGCAACCAAGAGAGCATAAACCGATTTCAGCAACCAGTGAAAAGCTAGAGATATAAATACCAATGAGCCAGGTCACTCCAACAGTCACCTTTCTAGATTTTCTGAAGCTAAGTCCCTACAACTTGCTCCTTTTTCCCTTCCCTTCTTCTCGCCATCAGGTAACAGAAAGGACTTTTTTGATTGTTATAAGACTATTGCTAGGGTTTCAGCAATCACAAAATAAAACTTCTAGTAATCTTAGCAAACACATTCCATACACAGTGACAGACAAGTGCAACTCAGGTTCTGTGCTCAAGGAAATACTTGCTCATCTCCTAACAGCTGTTAAATAAGGATAGAAATTCTTCTCCAGCAACAGAGCCACTGTATGATCCTGCAACCAAAATTATAGCAGTGTAACAATATATCTGCCAAATATAGTTACACTCCTCCCTACCCCAACAACAAGTTAATTTCGCTCTTTTACCAAGTAATTTTCATTGGTATTAGAACTCCATATTTTTCTTAAACAATTTCACAGAGCAGTTCTTGATTTTTAGCAGTGTTCCCTCCATCTTTACCTCACAGAGACCCCTAGTATCACAACAGAACCATTCATGAAGCTTAGTATTAAACACACATACAAACGGTCACAGGATCAAGTCTTCTGCCAGTAGAGCAGATCTCTACCAGCTAAGGGTAGCTGCTAACATATGACTGACCTTCATCTGATCTCTTGCAGATTCACAGTAATGAAAATCACATTACTTTAGTTTTTAAAAATACACCTGATTTTAGTAAATATACCATTACAAATGTCAAGGGTGTTGAATGGTAATGAAGTCTGTAGAAATGACTTACCGTTTTGCTTTTTAAAGACCCTCACAGTGCAAAGACTAGCTGGCCAATGACAGATGGGCAAAAATGCTTCAGGAAAGTACATCACTAGAGATTTCTTCAGCCATTAGTCCTCAGCCCTGGAAAGAGTTGCTTCTGTGTTTTTGCTGTCAGACTTACTTTTACCTCAGAAATGCTACGACTCAACATCAGATGTTAACAGTTTTTAAATCACGGTTTTTAAAAGACATTTCAGTTACAACCCAGGCAGTAAAGGACCTTTCTCTAACTTCTATATAATGACAACACAAATGACTAACAAACCTTTTCTTGAAGGTTACACAAATGATGTATGATGCAGAAAGAGGAGAGGTTTTTGACAGGCCCGTTTCCTCTAAGATTGGTTTAATTTTATTTTATTTTTTAATATACACAGGATTTAGAAGATGCTTTATGCTGATAGCTTTTGACTTCAAGTAAAGTATTAACACAAGCTGTATTTTAACCTGTCTTATCAAATTTCAAGACTTCTTTCAAAGGAATAGTTTAAACCTTAACTTTCTGACCACAGTTAACAGATGTAATGCAGCACAGCCCTCTGATTTACATCTGGTACAGACTCCCTAGTACAGACTCTGGAAAAGTCATCTATCAGTTCATAAAAAGGCATATTTTCCCACCTTTACCTTTGAAGAGAAACTATGAGGGGAAATCCTACTTAAAAGTATTCTTACACTTCAATCATAGAAAGAAAATAAAACCTATAATCTGTATTTCACAAGCCTTGGCCTTGTTTTTATCCTTGACTGTATCTAACAGACCTTGCTACAGTGCCAAAACAGTCAAGTCAAGCTCTACTAATACATAATTTAAGTCTTCCCCACAGTGTCTACAGTTTTGCATATATGTATTTCAGAACTCTGCATATCTACAGAAAAAAATTCCACTCTCATATGTGAGGAGTTGGCAATGTTATTGGATGCATACTGGATAGCGCTTGTGCCAAATCATCTACCTCTGGGGTTTGACTGCTTCTTTTTCCATTTTTTATTCTTTCAGCCGTGTTTTTAAAGCCAGCTGCAGCCTTCTGGGCTGTATATTCACCATTGTTCACCCAACCCAGCTCTTTGGATGAGCACACCTTTTTTAGGGATTTTTGTGTGAGCAATAAACAGAGGTTGGGGGCCTCTCTGTTCAAACTCTTTCTAGGAGGACAGTTCATTTCCACCGCTTCTGTATACGAAACACTTCAATCCATTTGAACAGTTGCAGAACCAAAGCACTCAGACATATTGTCAATTAATGCTGTAAATATCCCACTGTCTGTACAAAATGAAACATTTAAAAAGAACAGCAGCACCACAGTTTTTCACTCCAGGATCACTACACCTGCCTCATTAATCTCATGTACCAATGTGAGGTAAATACATAGTACAACTACAAACTAAAAATCAATAAAACCTTTGAAAAGGTTTAATTTGATTCTACAAGGGAGGTTATCATAATCCAGCTCTGTTTTCTCACATTCCACCAGCAATTTCTCTCAGCTCTGTTTCAACTGCTAACTTTGGTCTCCATCTCGCTATCTATCATGCTGTTATAATGCCAGCTCAAATGCTGTTTGTAACAGCACAGCAATTTCTCAGAAGTTGCCAGCTTCATAGAGTGTTCCTTTAGAAGTGCATGGAAATTATTAGATTAAATTACAAATGAAAGACTCTATGGTTGGTCATGATTACTGGAACATTTATGTACATTTAGTTGATGACGTATTTTAACTTTTTTCCTTTACAGATCTTCTGTTTATGTTTTGTTTTGCTAGATTATATGGGAAGTGAAATTGAAGACAACAGGAAAAAGAGCATGCTCCCCAATACTCTCAAAAGAAAAGACCGTGACACCCACCTCCCCCACCCCCTACTGACTTACTGTCAACAGATCCCCTACAACTATTTTTTAAACCTCTGTTAATATGAGCACATTTCGCAGAGAGCGGCTCAACTCACTGTTTAAAGAATGCAACTGTACAGGAATCTGCTTCACGAAGCAAGACCTGCAACATCCCAGTTGTCCCTCAGGTTTGTAAGATTTCACATACCAGCATGGGACCAAACAATTAATACATCTAGAAATACCTGAAGTTAACATCGATCATACCACAACTGGCAATCACAATAGGGTAAACAGCAGGATCTTCGATTATCTCACTGCTGGAGGTATCATTTTCAAGAAGGTATTTCAAACCCATTTCTTGACCATGCACTGCCACTGAAAATATCTAGCAATTTTCTACAGGAATAGAGCTGTTTGACCCACTTCCAAAGCAGATAATTATATTATCTGTACCTAAAGTCCCTCTGAGTGTTTCAATCAGGTATGGTATTCTTCACTTTCTGTTCTGATCTGCTTAGCATGGCTGAGCACCATTAAACAGCTGTCAGATTCCACGCAAGAAGTGGCTGGATTTCAGTAATAAGCAAAATGGTTCCCAATAGTGTTGAAAACACCTGGGGATCCTTCCAAATGAACAGCGCAAGACTAGCCTATAAGATCAAACTGCTGTAAAATAAGCCCCATAATTTCTTCATAAAAGTACACACCCTAATACAGTTAGTCTCTGAAGAGCTCAGCTGTTGCCAAGAGTGAAACGTACCTAGATGAGACTTCCGATAAAAACATGAAGGATAATTCACAACTTTTACATTCAAGGAATTAGACAATTAACTCCTCTGGACATAGAGCCCAAGCGTTCTTGTGTTTCTACTGGCACGGACCATCTACAACAGATACGGTGAAGTGCTAAACCGTGAGTCAGAGCACAGAGCGCAGTATGTTCAGCTATCACAAAATACAACACCAGCCTCTTCATTCTCAGTTCATGGAGGTTTAATAACCAATACTTAAAGGAGCCAGCAAATTACCTGATCGTGAACACAGGAGTAAGAAGAGGCTTCCTAATCATCAGAACAGCAAAGCTGCAGAAGAGCTTCCTGTCAGAACACTGGGGCCAAAAAAGCTAACAACCCTTAAAATTAAGTTCGATCTGTTTATGACATGAATCGTGTAACATGGATCCAGTGACAGCAGAGGATTTACACTCTGCTTTGCAGGGCCCTCCTCTACATATCTGTAACAATCTGTGCAGGCAAGGAGGCATGAATTGTCTGCCGGCTGTAGGCATATATAATCTTAAAACTAACGGCTCTGCAAAATACATTTCCAGAGGTGATTATCAGGGCTACAAAGACTGCCTCAGCAATAGGTGAAACCAAGATACTTGAAAAAAAGAGAGGAAGAGAAAACAAGACAGCAGCAATCTGCGTATGAAGTGTGGAAGCTTCCACATGTCCCAAAGTTTCTCCAACACCTTACTACTAAGAACCTCCTCTTCCACCAAAGCCACAGAAATTCAGAAAACTATGGAGTCTTCTGAGTGAGCTCAGGTCCATGTATAAGTGTACTGCAACAGAGGGAAAAAATTGAGCTCCACTCGAGAAGCAGCCACTGCTTCCTGCCACTCTGCTCCCCTCTGCCGAACATCCTGCCCCAAGGAACTGAGATGACAGGAAATATTTGATGGCGTGAGTGCCTATAAGTAAAAAGGTCTAAGGCTGGACAGGCAGCTGAGGAGGTGACAGATGCCTAACAGAAATGGCAGGCCCTAAGAAAGAGTATTGCTCCATTTCGACAGCTCTCTGCCGAAA
>NW_010427509.1:0-3263 GCF_000710305.1 Buceros rhinoceros silvestris | reverse complement strand
CTTTCCCTTCCACAACTGCATGACAGCAGCTACTGCTGCCTCCTCCGACTCTAGTCCCTTTGCTTCGTCTTCAGCAGCAGCGAAGCGCTAAGTCTGTAAACAATCCTTAAGCTACACAGCACCCAGACTTGCCAGTGCATTTAGGTATGCCCGCAATTTTAATTTTTTTTTTTTTTTACACCTGTTCCTACAACTGTTTGTCACTGCAAACAGGCTCTTAAAAACATTTCAGCAGAATGTAGTAATTTTAAGAGTGATACAGATAACCCAGTAATTTAAAAACAGGTTGGGTTTTACTCCCCCCTCTTTTTCACTGCAATAGCTCTCAGACTAAATCCACTGAGATCAATTGAGTCATTCCAGATTTTCTCCAGCACATGGTTTTTTAGCTTAGAAAACAAATACTAGAAGAAATAAATAAATCAAACAACCTCCCAAAGCTGAAATTGCCCTTTCCATTCACAGTGCTTTGCCCCAAACTGAAATTGTCACACAGCCCATTAATTTCCATCACAAAACATGTTCTTTATTTAGTAAAATTACAGCATTTGGTTGAATGATAACAGTATTTACATACTGGTTTATAAGCTCCTGAGATGCTTCTCAAGCAAATAAAATAAGAGAATAGGTTACGGTTTATTGAAATAAGAGAACTGCTTTGTTCCTAAGAGAACAACATACTGCTGCTATTACTGCTCTCGTGCTACAAACGTTTAACACATTTAGTCCAAAATAGGTCTAAATCAGAGCTGCATGCAGAATAGCCCTCAGCGATGACAAATGCAACCCAAACAACCTACAGAAAACACTTAAATGTATAATATTCAAACCACACACAAAATTTTGTACTGCAACTATGCTCCAGAGAATAGTCTAAATCCAGAAAGAGATAAAATCTAGCAATAAAGGATTTTTTTAAAAGAAAAAAGCACCATGAACCTATTGGTATCACTATTACTGATGTCACATCCTTAATGGTGGAACATCACCCAAATTAAAACCAAACACAAAAAGCCAGACATCACCCTCCCCTGACTGCCTCCCCCCCCCTCCCCAACCCCATCAGTAGAGAAAGGATCAGGCTGAATAGATGACATGATAATAAATTCCAAGAGCTTCTGGAAAATAGCAAATACTCTCAGTACCTCAAAACAGTGAGAAAGCAAGAACAAGTACCTATGTAATTGCAGCTTTCTATTGTTAAATATGAAGCATCATAAAAATATTTACACACAGCATCTTCCAATGATGTCAAAACTGCCTTCAATTTTTTTTTGGCAAGACATTCTCTCTTCATTGACTTACCACTGAGACCAAGACTCGGTTCCAAAAAAACCCAGCATTTTTTATCAGATTAAAAAGGTTTTTATAGACTTTTCATTTTTAATGAGACAACAGTTCTCTATCAAAATACAGTTTATTCAGTTACAACTGTTTTCAAGGGGACTAAGCAGAACATTAAGCCTTAGACTGCAGCGTGGGGAGAGCTCCATGGGTGTCAAAGCCTGCAAAGTGAAACGAACAGCACTTAACAGTTGCAGTCCAGGGCCAGAGCTGGATAGTGAAGCATTCCTTCTACTAACCATGGCAATCCACAGAGCCTTGTTGCAGAACACACAGACGCTGAAACTCAATCTGCTGGACAGTGACTGCTTTTAGGAAAATCTTAACAATTAATGTCAGCAGTAAAAACAGCACTTTGGGGGGAAAAACAGGCTTTTTGTCCATTTCCTGCTTTTTCCACGTACGTCGTCTGTTTTCTAATGATCAGTTTGCACAGGAGACTGCAAGTAACTTTCGGAAACATGCAGGTACGCATACATGCTCCCATATGCTAAATGAGTCAGACAGTAGTTTCCCATTTGATAACTCCCAAAGTTTTGTTTTCTGTTAAGCGGTCCATACAGCAACACAAACAGCATAACCTTAGCAAAATGAAAATCAAGCTATGAAAGGATCTGGCACTCCAAACATCTGTGTGCATCAAGGCACAGGGTATTTTGAAAAGCTGGCATTATAATACCTAAAACTTCACTGAAGAATTTATTCCACAGCAAACTTTCCCCACTTCATCAACAGCCCTTTCTTCAATTTTGTTTTCTTCATTCCCTATGTAAACTGATTATAAACTCTGAAGTATCAAAGCAGCTTTGTAGCAGGTGCAGCTATGAAAACAAAGGATATGAAACAAATATTTCTAGTGCTTTAAAAGGTTTGCTGAGTCAAAAGATAACGATTTTTAGAGTTAGGTAGGTGTGTGTACATGTACGTATAGCTAAGTATCTATGAATCCATACCACTCCCCTCCATACAGACCGCACGAGGTTCCAGATCTGCCAGCTTACAACATATTGCATGATCATGACTCAAACAGGTAAATTCTTGAACTCAATACACAGCTGAACATATGAGCTTGTAAGGTAGCTGTTCTGAAAATAATTTTACCTATCCTGGTCTCACATTAAGGTCACGCTGTTGCCATAAGAAATAAAGGACCATACCGGGGAGTGGGGGGTAGGGGAGGTGGTGGGGGGAGAATGCAAGAATAGCTTACAAAAAAAAAACAAAACAAAAAACAACTAACCAACCAACCAAACCACACTATAAGTCTATAGGGACACCTAACACCTAATCCATCAAGTCCTGATTTCAAGGAGGCCAAAATGTTAATATTGTCATGTTTTCTTGCACAGTTCTATATCTTCAGGTTTTAACTATTAGAAAGGCACACTGAGATGGTGTGTAGTGTGTAGGTCAATTTATTTCCAATATGCTAATTTATGCACATTAGCACAGAACGCCAGCTCCAATTCTCTTACTGTTTGCACTCTAGGAGTAGACTTGTATTTTCTGCCAACTCCATTACATCATCTGAAAATACCCAAACATTTCTTTTTCTCAAATCCCTGTCACTCTCCTTTACCAAGCCCTTCGAGACCACACGCCAGTTACTGCCATAAGCTTTATTTGACTCTAACGCCGGCAAAGCCACAGTATGGAGAGCTCTCGCTATTGTGTCGCACACGGATGCCTCCATCACTGACCTTCGTTTTTTCATCCCGGCTGTTACATAACGCGGTGCCTGCTTGCGTGCGGCGAGCGGGAGCCTGGGCGAGTGCCCGCGTGTGCCTGACAGGGCCTGACCCCCTCCCCCTTCCCTATTTAATCCCGGGGGAGGAGGGACATATGGGTCAGCAGGTTAGCAGTACCAAAGCCTAAACAATTCGGGACCGCGAAGAAGACACCCTCACCACCAGAGCCGC
>NW_010427508.1:15597-18179 GCF_000710305.1 Buceros rhinoceros silvestris | reverse complement strand
GAAGGTTGCTTAGGTGATGAGATCTTTGCCTTGAGCTCAGAGCAACAAGATATTCGGGCGTGTCAAAACCTTCCTTCCTCTACCATTTCCAGCGCTGCGTTTTCCACGGCTCTTGTTCCAGAGAGCTCCTCTTCCGTGCTGGTGCCTGGCATACGCTGTGGTTGTGGCGTTAACGAAGTGGGTGGAGCACGTACACAGCGCACACAGTGCTGGGTGGCCTCCTGGGCTGAAAGGTGTGGGGTAGATGGGAACTTTGAGCAGAAGCGCGTGTTCACCCAGTTGTTAACTTCTAGTTGGTTTTATTGCTTGTGTGTGTTTGAAGTATCTCCTGTATTATCCTCGTTGTTGGTTTTTTAATGTTTAAATAAACTTAAATTGGAAAAAAGAGTGAGAGAGATTAAAGGAGGACTGTTTCATCCTCCTGATGTTGATTACCTAAAGCCCAATGTCACTCCCTGTTGTGACGTGTGACGACTCCCCAGGATCCATTCTTACCTTGCTCTTACCTGGGGAGGCTGTTGGTGCTCCAGGTTGAAATGCACAAGCGTGTGAACAGTGAGTTTGTTTTCAGGTGAAAGTGCCATGTTCAGGATTACGCAGATGGAAGGAAACGCTCTCTGCTGTGGAGGTTGGTGTGAGCTGACACAAATGAGCGTTATCTGTTTATCATGTTTATAAAGTGGCACCATACGGACTCTTTGGACCATCATTCTTGTGATCCTGTGTGAAATTCATGGTGCTGATGCTCTTCTGTTCAGAGTGTCACAGCTTTAGACAGCTTCAGGGCCGCCTGCGCCTTGTGACATGCCATTTTTCAGTCCTGCCATGTCATTTAAATCCTTCTGGTGGATCTTTTGACACATCTTCAGGCTCTTGGATAAGTTTTGATGTAAGTAAGAAATCTGTTGAGCACTAGAAGCCGCGGGAGTCATCTGTCATCCAACAGCCCTCAGCAGAGTTCAGCACCAGTAGGATGAAGCAGCCGTTAGGTTTGAGTTTCTGTGCCAGCATTCAGGATGGTGGATGGCACGTACGCGTTGGTGCCGATTGTCCGTGTGTTGCCGCTCCGGCTGCTAACAACCTACGCAGGTCTTCCAAGTCGATTTGGTCGAGTTTACCTCGAAGACACTTACTTCACATAAGAATTTAAATATATATATATTAAATGATTCACCGAGTCTTTAACAGGGAGAAGCTTTTGTTGTTGCTGGGTGTTATCCGTAAATTAAGACATGTGGCTTAATGAACATACTTAAAACGAGCATAGTACCTCTTGCTTTTCTCTTCCTTGTCGCTTAGCAACAGGATTTCTCCCTGTGCAGTCCCTCTTACTTCTGGAGGACTGTATCCACAATATCCTTTCTAATTATTCTTGCTTTTCCTTCCTAGAAGCCTTGCTAAAAGATGTGAGTAACTACATCAACCCCTTGACAGACGTAATAAAGCACAATAGGATAACATCAAACAATATTTGCTTTGGCAGTGGAAACTTCGCCAAATTCGTCAGTGGTCTGTTAGGCTTAATACTGTTTATAATGGAAATTCTTCTCCTGTGAAGAACATAGTGAAGAAAAACAGCTGGGTTAGAAAATTCAGGGCTTTGAGCTCCTTGGAACACAGTGAAGGGGTTTGTAGTGATAGATACCTTCTCATTTATGGATATCTTAATTAGACCAGGTTCCCTCTGTTTCCTAACTAATACATAACTTACACCTCTGCTTCTTCATCGATCAAGTGTGTTGTTGTATTTATGGGCAGAGGGGCTGCCAAGCTAACAGAAAAATCCACTGCTGCCTCCCCCAGCATCAGAGTGGTGCTGGTTTCCTTTTTAATTCCTTAGATCGGAGTGGTGCTGGTTTCCTTTTTAATTCCTTAAATCGGAGTGGTGCTGGTTTCCTTGTTTATTCCTCGGTTGCCTAAAGCGGCTGGAGTTCTGTGAAGGCAAAGGAGTTGTATGTGCTACTTTTGCATGGTGCTAAGTGTTCCTTTTAATAATTACAATCTTGGATAATGCCTTTTAAAATCTATTCCAGTGCGAGAAACGAGCCTTCTGGAAATTAAAGAGGATACGGAACTGGATCCGGAGGAGAACAGTGCTGTCTTCATGGGCGTACTCATCAAAGGGCTGGCCAAGCTGAAAAAAATCCCTGAAACGGTGAAAGCCATCCAGGATCGCTTAGAACAGGAACTCAAGCAGATTGTGAAGCGGTCCACAACCCAGGTGGCGGACAATGGTTACCAGAGAGGGGAGAATCTTTCCCAGGAAAATCAGCCTAGGTAAGGATAGTTCATCCGCTCGACCCTGACTGCTGCGGAAAGGAGTCTGGAGAAGGGGTGTCATAGCTGTTAATTGTTGGCAAGAATGACAGCAGTGTTTTTCCAGTAGCAGAGATCTGAAACAGGAAAATGTTCAGAAGTGCCAGTGACTCCCTACGAGGCTGATGTGCCTCGAGCACCTGGAGGGCTTGGGAATTCAAATCGTATATCCAGAAGGGGAGGGCATCGCTGCTTCTCAGCCGGGGACGTGGACAGGGAGATGCTTCCCTCCATGCTTCGCCCTAGAAGAGAATCTTTCGGTTCAG
>NW_010427508.1:13904-15529 GCF_000710305.1 Buceros rhinoceros silvestris | reverse complement strand
TTCAGCAGATGTTTGAAATGCAGATGTGAAGGTGGCAGCACAGTAGAAGCCAGCATTGTTTAACTAGCAAGAGGTGCATTAGGTTAAGTACTTGATTTTAATTTTGTTGAGCCTAACCTTCCGTTTGAAGCGGCTTTACGGCAGGCTGAATCGCAGTGCTGTCTCAGCTTGCTGGTAGGTATGGTGTAAAGAACACTTGGTGCCAAAACAAATACTATCGTCGTGCGTTGCACTGAGTCATGGCTTTATGCCGGTGCTGATGCCAGAGAAACTGTATATTGAATATTCTGCCGTAGTATGACTTGAAAGGGGAAGATTCAGCTCAGTTATTTATTTCAAGGGTAGCAGAGTCCAATTAAGCTGATGCAGGTGCAAAGCTTTGAAATCATGTATGGAACTAATTATGGTAGTAAATGTATGGCCAAGTTTCTAATTGGTTTGCGGCCCCATTTACATTAATAACGAGGTGTGGAAGCCAACTGAGAACTATGTTTCTGCTGTCCTTCAGGCCTGACTCGAGTGGCCCTTTGGAAAATAGGGTTCCACAAGGGCCACCTACCACTTCTAGCCGAAATCCTCATTTGTGAAACTGCACATTGTAATGATCACTGTCCGAAGGTGGAAAAGAAAAATGAAAAACAACGTGTGTGTCTTTGATACGTGGTATTTGTACTGGAAAATCACTCCCAGGGAAAACTTCAGCTTGGCAAAGAGTTCTTTTTTTAATTCCTATCATTACCATCACCGTGGAAACAATCATGTTTTGAAGCATTCATAGAGTTACAGTGCTGATAACTTGGTGAAATTACAACAAGCTTTTTGCGTGGGTCAGAAGGCAGAGTTTGAGTTTCTGATGCCAAGAGCGAACATAGCGTCTGCTTGAGATTTGTTTTATGAATCAGTCTTGAGAGGTTGTATCACTACTGGTTGTCCATTGAAATTGATAAATTGGATCAGCTCATATTTTAATGACATTGACCTGCCCAGAGGGTTGAGGGAGGTACAGAAATGTTTAATGGGTTTTGACATGTGTTTAATAGGAGTTCGTGAGCCTTTAAGATGCTCATGTTCTAGAGCTATGGGAAGCGTGTTAATTTCTTGTTGAATAAGGAGATAATTAGAACCGATTCTAAACTTAAATCGCAGTGACGTTCCCTGCAGCCCACTCGCTATGTGCAGAACAGGTTATACATGTTTCTTCTGCAGTGTGCCCTGGCGGCCCAGAAGGCCAATGGCCTCCTGGCTTGTATCAGGAACAGTGTGGCCAGCAGGAGCAGGGCAGGGATTGTCCCCCTGTACTCGGCGCTGATGAGGCCACACCTTGAGCACTGTGTCCAGTTTGGACTCCTCAGTGCAAGAAGGACATTGAGGGGCTGGAGCGGGTTCAGAGAAGGTCAATGAAGCTGGTGGAGGTTGAGGAGGGACCTGGCGGGGGCGGGAGGTGTTTAGCCTGGAGAAGAGGAGGCTGAGGGGAGACCTTATTGCTCTCTACAACTCCTTGACAGGAGATTGTAGAGAGGTGGGGGTTAGTCTCTTCTCCTATGTAACAAGTGACAGGACGAGAGGAAATGGCCTCAAGTTGTGCCAGGGCAGATCTAGGTTAGATATCAGGAAGAACTTGTTTC
>NW_010427508.1:13001-13614 GCF_000710305.1 Buceros rhinoceros silvestris | reverse complement strand
GTCCCCATCCCTGGAGGGGTTTCCCAGCCGTGTGGAGGTGCTGCTGAGGGACATGGTTTAGGGACCCTGGCAGTGCAGAGGGAATGGTTGGACTTGATGACCTTAAAGGTCTCTGTCAACCAGGTGATTCTGCGATTCATCGCTGTGTGATGGCTCTCAAAGGTTGGCTCTTTATTTCTTCTGTATGAAAAGGATGGGGTTTCTCTCCACTCGAGGACAAGGCTGATAATCTGCTTGTGGAGGTTCTGGTTATGGAAGCTTGTTGACATCAAAATAATACTAATCTGAGCGCATGTCTACTTGAGGGCCAGGTTTATGGGAGAGGATTTTGGTAGGGATAGATTGAAAATCCAGAAGGAGGTGGTGGAGGGACAGTTTTGTTGCTATAAATCCTCTTGATTGCATTCAGTGAGCTTTCCCTGCATCCTACACTTCTGGCTTTTCTTAGTCTCAAAGCTTTAAAATGAATGCAGAAACTATCTACACACCAACAACTGACCAGGCAAAGGACATTATTGCTGCTAAAATGCATGAATTGTCGTTAGCGACCTCGTTCAGGTGGCAGCAGTCGCTCTGCATCAATTCATTCTCTATTGTTGCCCAGACAAGAGCG
>NW_010427508.1:10163-12915 GCF_000710305.1 Buceros rhinoceros silvestris | reverse complement strand
CGGTTCCTTCCGGGTGCGTGTCACTGTCTCTCAACATATTTACCATATTTCTCAGTGAAGGGGTTATGAGGTTGCTTTGACAAATTGCTGAAGCCAGTTTCCTGTTGTGCTCTTCGTGTGATCTGCGTAGGTCACCCGCTGCTGCAACCCCCATACATAAAATCTAGGCCGTATTATTTGACACTGTGTTGTCTCGTTGGCTGACACGGGCTGCGTCTGTGGCTCTTTTAGGTCACCTTGTTTCAAAAAAGACCTGACAGATGTAGAAGGCTTTTGGATAAAGAAAATTACAGTAAGAGCTGCTGGCTAATTTGAAAACAGAGAGATGTGGAAATATGATGTTAGCTGAGAATGGAAATGTAATGGGGTGGTGGTTGGTGCCACTGACGAACAGGAGTTGGAGAGATGTCACGTCTGTGTCGTGTCTAACATGAGATTGGGAAGTCACTGGAATTTAAAACCAAATAATTCTGTTCAGTATAGCTCCATAAACAGGGTGGTGATGTGAGGTCAGGCTCACCAAGGGACAGTGAAATGAAGGGGTCAAACTGTTCAGCTAGTTTGGTTCTGCAGGGTTGTTCTTGGCTGGAGGTACTCGGATAACTGCATTGTCGTTTGCAGTGGGCTCTAGGAGAAGCTGGGCGTGCACTGGTGAGTTTTCTCAGTGGTATGTGATGAATTTGCTTCCATAATGGTTTTTTGGCACTTCAACCAAGGCTGTGTGTAAGTTCCTCCAACATAAAATTCCTTGTCTATCCAAATTCACCTTTCCCATATGGAAAATGTAGAACTGGTAAGAGCTGTATTTTCTGGTGCTGTCTTTACCATCATGTCCCATAGACTTTTCTTTATCCTCTACTAGCGTCTTGGTGACCACCTGTAAAAAAGCAACATTTTCTCTCCTAGCACCTACAACACATTTCTTGAGGTATTCGTTGCTATTTTTAAGTATGAAGAAAATTGATTAAATAGGTTTTATTTCTACAGTCACTTAAGGTACAGCAATATTAATGACCCTGTGTTCCTTAGGAGCACCACAACTTCTAAACACATCATTATTTTGAATATGACACATCAGGCCACTCAACCTGTTGTGCTGTACCTCACTGTACCCTCCCAGACTTCCCCAACAGCTCTTCTTACTGCATCACGGTGCTCTTCTGTTTAACCATTCGAAATGGGCCAGAGAAGAATGAAGTGTGGTGGTCAAGGAGTGGGTGCAGCTCCAGTTCTGCTGCAGATTGTCCATCTTGCTCTGGGGACATCAACTTCTGATGGGTATTCACAGCAAGCACGTGGTACCTCCGAAGCTGCTGCAGTTCAGTGTGATGGAGCCTGTCTGTCAGGGCTCGAGGAGCCTGGCATATGGAGCTGGGAGGTGTTATCGTCACATGGTGTTGGGGTTACCTGTGTACTGGAACTGCTCATTAAAAGGCAGCGAACTTGATTGGAATTTTTCTTTTCAGAAATAATAAAAACTGAGAGTCACTGCCACATCACAAAATACTTGGGCAGCAAGGAAGCCACAGGAGCAGGTAAAGTGTAGAACATGTAGAGGAGGTTAAAGCTCTAGCACCTTCCAGCTAGTAGTAAAATCTTGATAACTGACACAGTTGATGAGGTGACAAGTTGATGGTTTAGGTTCCTGATCTTTGCATTGTTTAAAACCTGCCATATGTCATGGATGGGAATTTTAAGTCACTTAATCACTGTCAAAGATATTATCAAAAGTGATTTTAATATGAGTGTGATTAAACAATGGCAAGATTCCCTAAATTACTGAGAGAAATATAAAAGGAGAATTGACTGGGGTTGTGCTGCAATGATTTTATAGAGATGGGGAATGCAAGGGGTAAGGGAGTCCCTCCTGTTGAGCCACAAGGTTCAGAACGGACCCCCTTGATCTCTTAAACTCTTCAGAGAGGAATCTAGGTGGGATCCAATAGAGGTGTGGTTGGATCCAGTCCTAGTCTCGGACTGGGTTAATGGTTTATGATGAAAAATTTGAGTACAGGGGTTTCAGTGACAGTGGTTTAACATGGCATTGTGGCTCCTGTGTAACTTTAAGGTAGGAACAGTTTAAAATTCATTACAGTGTTATGGTGAATCATAAAATTGGGCTGATGATTGTTCAGCAATGAGCAATCGGTAATCAATAATTGATTATGTAGTCAATAGACTGATGTAGATAAGGATTCAACAAAGTTTTCTAAAATCCATAGAAGGGCTTGGGTTGGAGGAGACTGTTCGTAGTCATCCAGTCCAACCCCCTGCAGGGAGCAGGGACATCTGCACCCAGAGCAGGGGGCTCAGAGCCCCAGGGGCCAACCTGACCTGGGATAGTTCTGGCTGTTGTGTTGTTGGATGCTCCTGTTCGCCAGAAGGAGGAGAGCTGAGCTCAAACCCTCAAAAAGAGCATTTGGCTTCCAGTGGGCCCATACCAAATATTTAATTGATGAAATACTTTGTAAAGTGGAGTATCCCTATAGGCCTCATGTGGCTTAAGGCTCTTTTTCTCTAGGCCATTAGCTCTTTTTTACCATCCCATTTGATTGAGGATAACCAGGGGTGTGAAATACCCATTGGATTTCTTCTTGCTTTGTCCATTCTTGCACTTTTTTACATGAGAAGTATGAGCCATTACCACTTTGGATGACATCAGGAGTAGGTAGATGATAGCCTTCATATTTTCCTTCCCCATTTGCTGTCTTGCTGAGTAAGCCAGAGACTCCTTTTACTTCTGTGAGGGTGT
>NW_010427508.1:8521-10031 GCF_000710305.1 Buceros rhinoceros silvestris | reverse complement strand
TGAAGGTTTGAACAGCCCCATATACCCACTTTGCCCCATGGACCATAAAGTTTTCTCGTCCTTGACGTGTAGAGGTGGTGTTTTAGCAGGATGGCGTTTTTTTCAATTGAATTTACTTTGAGGGCATTCTGTAAGGGTGGTATCTCAGATTTTTCCTGTTTAGAGACCAACCTCTGCTTTGGGCTGCAACGTAAAGCGCTTCTCAACCCGTGTCCTGATTTTGGATGTAGCCATTCCCTTAGCACCATTCGGAAACTGACGTGTCTTCTGATTTTATGTCCCCAGTTCCGGTGAACTCATCTACTTGTCGGTTCCCGTTTGTAGCTGGTTTGTTGTCTTTGTTGTGAGCCTTCACGCATCCCATTTTAAACGGTGTTTCTCTGTTTAGGTTTAGTAATAGTTGTCCAAGTTTAGTTCTCCACACTGAGGATCTGCTTACTTCCCAATTTAGGGCTCCCTCTTGGCAAAGCCGTTGGGTGGCCCCTGCTGGTCCAGCACAGGAGCTGACATGGACAGCTGGTTGTTTCGGTGCCAATGGGTCACTGTTTGTGGCCGTTTGTAATTGGGACATTTTTGTATATCCTTCAGTGAATTGCGTTTCATCTGCTGTTCCCACCAGGCAGGCAAACCTTTTCGTGGTGGTGGCCTCTCCTGCAATTCCTGTGTCTCTTTCTAGCAAATTAACTGGTCCTCTAGACTGAACAGGTTGTCCCTGGTCTGTTCTTTAAACTTAACTGCTCAGACTAAAGAGAAAATGCTTTTTTTCAGTTCCGAGTATCTCCGTTCTGTCTCTAACTGCAGTTGAACTGAAAAACAAAGGTCTCTTTGGTCCGTCAGGACCAGTTTGAAATAAATTGCAGTAAGTACCACACTCTGCAAAACCCTGTTCTGCTGTAATAGGGTGAATTGACCCTGGTGATTGATATGTTTTTAATTCTTGTGTTAAGGTTTTGATTGCTTCTTCATGTCCTGCGTTGCATTTCCATGGTTTTCCTTTTTGTAAAAGCAAATACAGTGGACAGGCAATGATAGAAAATCCAGGTACGTGTTTCCTCCAGTGCCCTAAAGTACCTGGGAGCTGCTGTAATTCTTTCCTAGGTGGGGGCATCTGCAATCGCTCTATTTTATTTAGGGTGTCCAGTGGAATTACTGCACTATCTGCAATCCAGCTAGTTGTTGCAGGGGGAAATATTTGACCTGGCTGTGCTTTAGCAGCATTTGAAGATTTATTAAAGGTGAGAGGTAGATCAAAAGTGGAATTTTAGCAGCACTTAATCATTAACCAATAAAAAATTCTCAAAGTGATTCAGTAGAATATGTTAGAATCGTAACAGCGACTTCATTACGGATTCAGTAACAAGATTCACGTGAATGTACTGCAAGTATCCTAAATCAAAGATATTTATGTGTATGCATAGACAGAACCACAAAACACCCAAAGTTATTTGGATTCAGCGTGTACCCAAATGCTTGTATTCAAACATCAGTAGGTGGGGGGGGGGGGGGGGGG
>NW_010427508.1:0-8412 GCF_000710305.1 Buceros rhinoceros silvestris | reverse complement strand
TGAGAGCCCAGTCTATAGTTAAAATTTCCGTAATTCTGAGTTTAGAGTAGATACTCCCGATGCTCCAGCAATTTCAGCAGGTGATTGCTGTGTCTTGAGCACTCAGACTTCACCCAGGCCCTTCGTGCAGAGATCTCGTGCAGAGTTTGGGGAGACGCTGGACCCAGCTGCTGCCATCCCAGAGAGCTTGAATGTTGTTGGATATATGTCAGATTTTTCCTCTCTCGCCCACCTCAAATGTCAACACATTCTGGTATTGTCTGCTAGACCCAGAGCTTGTCCAAAGTTTGTCGCCCCTGGGTTGTCCCTGACCCAAGTACAGATGTACGAGGTTGTCATGACCCAAGTATGGATGTACTGGGCTATCACGACTCAGGATGTACCGGGCTCTCAGGTGGTGACTGTCTCCCGAGTGACAGAGAGAGCAGCGCAGAGCTGGGAAAGCAGGACCAGCACTCTAGGGAGACGACTTTGTGTTCTGGTTTGCCATCTTTCGCCCGACTGACCCTGGGTTGGTTCATGGCCTAGGAAGGAGGTATGTGGAATCGCGTCAGGGCGACCGTACCACCACACAGGTACCTAAAGATTCTACTTCTTTACTTGGTCCTTGACACCTCTTGGGTGGGATCTCAGTTTCTGCATTGTTTAAAGGTTGTGCTGCTGCTTCTCCAGCTGTTTCAAGGGAAGTTTGTCCAATCCACGTATCATCTATATATTGGTAGTTTCACATCTTGGGGAGTGAGGCTGTAAAAGTTCAGCAAGTGCAGCATGAGTGATCCTGGGAGAATGTTTGTGTCACTGCGGGAGTCTGGTGGAGGTGTATTGGATTTCCCAAGTAAAAGCAAATGTTTTTCTCCTTTTCCTGTGAGGGGACCATGAAGAACGTATCCTTACATCTAGCACTGCCTGGGGTTTACCTGTTGTTTGACTTGTGTCTCTCTGATCTTTTTGATTCTTTTTGCTGAGAAAAATGAGGGTTGGGTAAAGTGCTGTAACATTGCTATGGTGAATCATAAAATCAGGCTGTGTGAGTGTACAGCAATGAGCAATCAATAATGAGTTATAGTCAATACAGTGAAGTAAATAAGGATTCAACTAAGTTCTGTAAACAAACCACACACACACACACAGATTTAGAGGTTAACCTGTGACTGAGATGTTTCTTCTTCTGCAGATTATAGTGAATTTTGGTACCCAGTGGTCTTTAGCATTTCACAGTTCTAGTGAATTACATCTGCCTTGCTTGGCTTCTACAAGCAGATGCTCCTTCCCTTTGACTTTACCAGAAGATGGTCTGAGTCTGGTCTGAGGCAGCTCAGGGGAGATGCCAAGACCTCACCTAGCCTGCTGTGATCCCAGAGAGCTCCAAGGGGGAGCTCCCTTAGGATCAGCATAGAGTCCCCAGGTGACGGGCTTTGGTTGGTACTATTTCACTGTGGCCATTTTCCTTGTCAGGCACCCTGGATTCTTCACAGTGGGCTGTGATTGAGGCAGCAGGAGTTGTGGGTATGTTTGCCAGGCAGCAGAAGTGTGAGGAGTGGTTGGAGAGTGCCTGATGGTTCCATCTCACAGTACTTGTAAACAGGATGGGAAGATGCTGGGTTGCCTGAACTTGCTGCTTCATTAGGTAGGATCAGGAAGGACCACATTGTCCCAGCCCACTGCATTTTGTAATGAACCAGGGCCTCAATGGTTGGTGTTGACATCGCAGTGTGGTCTGGGGTGGGTCTAGCACCACACCGTATTACTCATTTCATAATTCACAGTGAATATCTCTATTCTGTTTGTATGGTAAGTAATTTTTTTATTGACTTCAGACGCCTGCTTTCTTCTGGGGGAAAAGCAGGTAGTGTCCCTCCCTGTCTGTGGCTCTCTGGGAACTGACAGTGGTCTCTAATGCCATGGTACCGATGTGTAGTTATGGTGGGTAGGTGATGCAGTTGTCTCCCTGTGCAGAACACAGTAAAAGTGAGCAGCTCTGATCTGGAGAAGGGAGTAAGAAGGAGGATCCTCACAAGTGTGTAGGTACCAAAGCTGAGCTGCCAACAGCTGAAGTTAGTCACCTGAAGTCCTCAGAGAGGCCTTGAAGCTAGGTGACCTCCCAGCTTGCCTGCAGCATCTGTCACAAAGCAGGATATATGGAGTGACTCCTGGCCCGCTGCTCTGATGTGCTGCATCACTCTGTGCCTCTGGTGTCTTCTAGAAACTGAGCGGACGTTGTTTTGATGCTTTACAGGTTGCTGCTGGAACTGCTGGAGCTTCTCTTTGACAAGTTCAACGCTGTGGCCGCTGCACACTCTGTTGTCCTCGGACACCTTCAGCAAACGGTGGCCTCTCCTTGCAGCCAGTACGATGGTGATATCAAGCTCTATGACATGGTTGATGTGTGGGTGAAGATCCAAGATGTCTTGCAGGTAAGAATCCTTCAGAGGAGCACATACTCAGCTTGAAACAGCTTTTTTAACCATAATACCGGAGAATGCCTGCCATTCTCAAGAGACGGCTGCGCTGGAATCTGTTGTGATTTTAAGTGGCCACATTTGTAACAGACTGTTAAACTCCACAGAGCTTAAATATCAGCAGAATTTTTCTGTGGATTCATCCTTACGGTGTATGGGAAGGTTGATCCCTTTTGCCTAGCAAGTGATTTATCAGCAGCTTTCAAACAGTGACATTTCTGTGCTGTGTTACCGTGTCATGCCTGTGTTATGAGGTGTCACAGCTCTAATCGCTTGTCTTCTCTTGTCATTGTGGCTTGGTTATAGTCAGCTGAGACACTTGCTGCCAGCGTGTTTGCAGGGAATTCTTATTTGAGTCTTATTTTTAACTCTAGCCTGCTAAAGCTGTACCTTGCTTAGACTGTAGTCTGCTGCTGTGCCTGTCACCTTCGTATCTGAGACTCTGACTCTTTCTATCTATCACCCATCTCATCTCTTGCTCTTGCTGGGAGGTCAAAACAAGCACATTAGATATTTATTTCTTTATTTTGGAATTGCCTTTATATAGAGTACCCAGATGGAGAGCTGGAGAGCTCACCCAGTATTTGATAGAGGAGGTCAAAGAAATGAGCCTGGTGTTATTTACAAGAGGTTCCAAGATTTATGACGGTCTGGCTGCTGCTCTAAAGGCCTGTTTGACGGGGCAGTGATGCACACAGTGTTTTTGCTTACACACACGCAGCCAACCGTGTGCATGGGGTGAATTTGGATACTTCTTGGACCTGGGAAATGTAGGACATGGGCCTTTGGTCACCTCCACTGTCTCCTCTCGGAACTGCCTTCCATGTTTCTATTAAAGAAATCTTGAAAAATTTTCTCCATGATACAGTTTTTTTACCTCCCTTCAATATTGTTCTTGTAAAAATTTGATAGGGAATGTCCAGCTAGAGGTTAATGATGGATTTTCTAAACAAAGCATGTGAGAATTGCAGCTGCCTGGCCCTGTAAAAGAGAAGAATAAAACTTGGGGACATGAGGAACAGGCTGGCGTGGGGTACCTCCAGCCATCTTACTGTCATCCATGAGGTCTAGAAAAACTTGAAGATCTTTGAGTTCTGCAGATTCTGCTCCAGGAGGATGAAGCCTTGGGAGTAAGAATCCTCCAAGACTTTATCTTCAGTGAAGATAAAGAATGACAAGGCTGGTAATTCCTCCTTATCAGTGAGAGTTGGTGGTGTTCTCATTCCTCGAGTGGTGAAATGGGGAGCGAGTTGTACTGGCTATTCCAAAACAACGTGGGTAGAACTTCAGTCAGAAACACATGTGGGTGTCCACGTACAGAGTGTGAATGTGCTTTCCGTGTCGAGGAGAAAATATTGGACCAAGCTTTCCATAAAATGTATGCTGAGAAAAGTATATAACACCCTGCTTGTAAAGGTTTTGTTGCCCTTGGCCTGATAACACAGGGGTTGGAGGGAGTCAGAGAAGCTTCCAAAAGACTTTTGCAAGGTGTAAAAGCAGCACTTTAAGATCCATAATCTCTCGCTGGTTTAGGCTAAGAGATGGGCATTGGCTGGTGCGGAGAGGAGGAAATCTTCCATTTCTTTGTATGTATTTGTAAGTACTACATTTTAGTGTGTTGGTTTCTTTGGAGTGGATTGAAATTTTTTTACCTCACAGTGTAGGAAAACCTTTGACTCCAAGACTAAATTGTTTCTCTTCTGTATTTTTCTGAAAAAGGGTGATTTTTTTTTTTTTTTTTAAGAGACTGTTTTCTGTTTGCAGCAGAAAACTCCATTTTAAGAGCCTTTATTATTAGTGCCTGCTGTTGGAGGGTGGAAATCTGGAGGAAGCGGGTTCTTGGTGGGGTGCGTCAGGGAAACGATGCGATTCCTTCAGGTCGTAATGAATGAAGTTTATTCATCACACTACAACGATACCACGTGACTCTGCAGTTCCCACGGATAAGCCTTTACACACATACATTGTGCCGCTCTGCGTGGGACGTATGTTGCAGCAACGTTCTCTCTGTAGTTCTGCACCAAAGTCATAACGCGCACTCGTGGCAGGCTGGGAATTGTCCTTTGTGGGAAATGGGAGCAGTTTTCAGCAGCTTGGTTTTTAGCTGGGTTTCTGAACGCTCCCTCATAACTGCCCCGAGCGCTGTGGTGTGGTGTGCGGTGGGTGGCACTGGGTGGTGCAGCGTTTAGGTGCTGAACGTGCAGATATTAGATGTTATTGACTGAGAGAATGGATGAACAATACCAAACTGGGCAAAGTGACCTTTTAGAGCCAGGTACTAGAGTGCTAAAAACCGAACAAATAAATCCTTTTGTCAAAACAGTAGAGCAGTCTTGTTCAGGAAAACACAGTTTGGGGTTATTTACTGGTACCGGCGCCAGCTGAGCCTGTGGTTGTATTGCTGTAAACTTGTTTAAATTTTACCTTGGCATTTTGTGCCTGGAGCTAATCTAGCTCTTCGGTGTAGGAGTGGGTGGAATTTCCTTCTGAAGAGCCTAATTACTGTAGGGCAAAGTACTCAGAGAGCTGTGAGCTGTTACAACAGCAGATTGCTACGTACCAGCGTGAAGAGCTGCTGCGGGACAATGTGGGGCGGGAATTTGGAGGTTTTTCTGGCGCAGTTTGATGTATACAGAATCACCTGGTTGGAAGAGACCTTTAAGATCAAGTCCAGCTGGTCACCCTGCACTGTCACTTGTCACATGGGAAAAGAGTCCAATTCCAGCCTCCTGTCAGGTAGTTGTAAAGAGCAGTAAGGTCTCCCCTGACCCTTCTCTGTATCATCCCATCCCAGACTGTGAAAGCTGTGCTGTGTGGAGGGTGCAGTGGTGAATGTGCTTGGGAGGAAGGCAGAAGGTTTTGGGTGCAGCGTCATCTTTCTGTGTAGTTTTACTTTTCCAGCCTAGGCCAAATCTCCTTAGCCCAGATGAGCTCCTTTCTGTTGTGTCAGTGTCGGGGTTTGACAGTGGGTGGACACGTTGGAGCAGTCACTTATTCTGGGTGTGATGGTTCTTCCTTGCTCTTATCTATAGCACAGGTCTTTTAACAGTCCGTTCAACCTTTTTTTAGCACTATCTTTTGATATCCGGGTGAGGGAGGCATCTGTCCCTGCTGAATAACACCAGCATTCCTTCAGCTTCTTCAGAGGCGTCACCTTCTAGTGATGTGGTGATCACAGTGTCAGCCCTTCTGTCTCAGGGCAGTATCCTGCTGCTGGAAAAAATGCCACAGACATCTCCACGTGTTCTCAGTACCCTCTCATCAGCTTAGCTGGTGCTATTCGCCTCCAAGGCACAGATCTCCTTTCCTTTTGAAGTGCTGTTTGAGTGGTCTATATCTATTTTCTTTCTGCAGGAGAGGGAAAATCACATACATGGGCTGGGTTGCAAGCAGACAGTCTGGTTGGTCGGTCTACTGAGAACACTAACAATTATTACTTTCCTTTTCTGGGTCTTCTGTCTAATGCTTTTGGTGTTTTCCGAAAATGCTGTGATTTAGCAGTCTGAACACTGTAGAAGCACCATGAGGAAACTGGAGCAAGAGAAATGGAAGCCTTACTCTCTGCCCACACACTGCTGTTCTGCTGCTGCAGAGCTGGAGGTACCGGGAACTGTTAGTTGATGGAGAAATCCTCTCCTTTGGAGTGTGACGCACCTCTCTGCAGACGCTGTGTGACACATCATTCCTCACAGCTAGGAATAGCCCTCGAGTTTGAGGAGGGAGATGCAGTAGTTCTGCAGTACACAGCTTGGTCAGCAATGAGTGATCTCCCTGAAAAGCTGCATTTAAACAGTATTTGCTACTCCATCCTTCTCCAGGAGCACTGCTAGAGCACCTGGAGATACATTTCATGGCTCTGCTGCTGTAAGCTGAGCCACTCTGTGCTTTTGTAAGTGAAGTAATGACAAAATTACTGCTCCTCTTAGGGGCGCACAGGTGAGCAAGCCTTGGAACTCGGTTTAGTCAGGAAAAGCTGTAGAGTGTTCATCTCCCTGCCAGTATATGCAGACCTAAGCCAGCTGTGCTGCGATCCTGCTTCTTCCTTCACCGCAGCCCAGAGTGCCAAGTATTTTCTGCTTGCTCAGGTCCTTGAACTGTGTCAGTGTTGGCACAGGAGTGAGCGAGAGGGAATGCACCGTGACAAAGGAAAGCGAAGGGTTTCTCCTGGCAACTGCAGCTTTCATCAGCTGAAGCTGCTGGGTGGAGCTGCAGCTCAAGGTACCTGCTCGTGCAAGAACAAAGTGGTTTTTGCTCTTACCCTGGGTGGCTCCGCGCAAAGCACTAACTAAAATAGTGTGTGATGTCAAGAGCAGCAGCTTAGGGATGTGTCCAGTCGTGAGCTCTGAATCTCTGCAGTCCTGGTGCACATCCTGGAGTAGGTAACCAAGTCTCTCTTTGAACCTTTGCGCTTGAAGGATGAATGAACTATTTGTGACACAGTAAATACCTGTAAAGAAAGATGAGATTCTTGGATGGGAGGTGTTAGTGTTAATGTGCCACAAGTGCTGGTTGAAATGTCAGAACAATGTGTGAAATCACTGTTGTCTTTGGCAAGTTCATCAGGAAATATTTTGAACCTGGAGAAGCTTCTTCTTTGGAAAGTCTCTTTACAGAAATGTAATGGTTTTGTGGTCGTCCTCAAAATAATGCCTGGCAGTCTTCCTGGTTCTTTTTAAATGGCCTTAAGTGTGTGAAACGGATGCCCTTGGACTCTTGACTGGTTCGTCTCCTTAATGCTCATCTGATTTAGCCAGGAGGACGATGGTCATCAAAGTGATTTGTCTGCAGCTTTTGAAAAATGCGGTTTCAATCTTGAGTGTGTAAGGGAGGGAGGGAACATTCTACTCTCCAGGATGCTGGTATTTAAAAAAGGAATTTAGATAATTAGAGTAGGGCACTTGACACTTTTTTCCCCCGTTTTTTATTTGAAGTGAACTTAGAGCATTCATTAAGAAACTCAATGTGGCGTTACGCAACCGTTTTTTTTTTTCTGCAAATGTGTACTAAGGGCATGAGAAGCTGATGGTCCAGGAAGAGTGTTGTCTTTCTGAACCTAGGAAGGCATGAGATTATTTTGCAGGAAGGTATTTCTTTAAATTTTGGTCTTGCTGAGAAGGTATGTAACGCATGGCCACCTCCCCTCTCTGTTAAAGTATTTTATAGATTTTTAATATATTTTTATATTACCAAATAATTCAAGTTGTCATCTTGCATTTTGAAACCAAGTACTTGGGTACCTTTCCTAAGCTCTTAGGAAGATGCACTTGGAATTCGGGAGAGTGGAAATCGCCTTTAAGGTGAACAAGTGTCAGCAAGTGCAGAGATTTTGTGTCATTGGGGGGTGTTATGCAGCTAGAAGGGCAAAGAATGAGATAGTAATGGCATACTGCCCTTGGAAAACAAAGAATGAAGTAGAAATGGGCAAATTCCGTCAGTTTTTATCTGGGTGACTCTGGCTGAAGTGAACTGTGTTTGAAACAAACTGAATTGCTGTGGTAGCAGGTCCCTGGAAAAGGTCCAGAGCTGGGGCTGGCCCTGAACATTGGGTTAGTGTCTTTCCCAGCGATGGCACGTGTTAGCTGAGCGGTGCTGTGGGAGCGTGGTGACACAGGAGTTTCCATGAATACTGCTACGTTAACAGTGTTTGTTTCGAGAGTGTTTTTCATCCCGGAGCTGTTGATCCAGTGTGTTTCATAAACACTAACATTTACAGTTCAAAGATAAAGCCCTGCATTTAAAATGAATTGTTTGAGCAGTGCACAGTCATTTGTGCAGTTTATTGCAAAGAGGTCACCAAGCTTACGGTTCAGGAGATGTTAAAGATTAGCTCATTTAATGAAATGTTTGCCGGTACATGAGCAAGGGAAAACCTATCTCCTTATGTCCATGCTGGAGAGCATCACGGGATCACAGGATCATTTCGGTTGGGAGAGACCTTTCAGCAACTCGAGTC
>NW_010427507.1:64125-89391 GCF_000710305.1 Buceros rhinoceros silvestris | reverse complement strand
AAATGCCCCCCTTCTCAAACCGCGACATGTGGTCACAGATTTTTACATGCCACCATAAGTGTACATATTTACTACCTCAGCAATCAAACAGGAATCTTCCTGTTGCAAGCACAGCAGTAAGTCGTGTTGCCGATGGCATGTGCTAGTGAGCTGAGCACAAACCAAATGGCTGTGTTGGACGCTGCAGAAATAAAAGGGACTCGGGGGGCGGGGTGGTGGAAATTGGAGGATTGTGGGACACACAAGCTAACCAGCGTATGGAAACTACTGTACCAAGACAGCTTTGCTTTGATGTGTGCTCCTCATATAATCACCGTGTTAACTAGCTGACAGGACATTGTTGTGGCGGAGAAATGGAATGACTCAAAAAATGTCATTGTTATTACTGGGAGAACAACTGAACAATGATTAGGGTGGCCAGGGAGTCTGGGGGCACTGAATATGCCCCTGGCAGCTGCTCAGCAGAGCATCTAGAAAAAAATGTACCCAGGAGGGACAGCCCAGTGGCATGGAGTTGTCTCTGAGCAGAGGTGCTGATGGTGGGGACTTTCTCTGCTCAGTGATGGCCAGACTAGTGTGTGAGTGTCTGCCACAAACCTGAGACCACCCAGTGTCTTCATGACCATATTTAGAAAATACTCTCTCCACGAGTCAGGGCTGCGTGAGGAGTGAGTTGGGAAAAACCATGGCAGAAGTGCACTGCCCAGATCAGAGCTCCCTGGGGAGAGGGAAACCTCCCACCAGGGCAAAGGAACTGTCACCCACCCTGTGTGTGCCACAAAGTCAGGCAGCACTGCTGGAGTTTCAGACTGGCCCCATGGTTCCTCCGGTATGATAGCATTTCTCTCTTTATCAGCACCACAAGCTTTGCAGGCTCAGGTCAGGGGAAGAAGGCAGTAAACACAAAAGGCCCCGGAGCATTCCCTGCCTTGGGATTGTGGGCAGAGCTGCCTCAGCAGTGCTACTGCATTGCACAAGTCCCATCCCTGCAGTCACCACCCTCCACCTTGGTGCACCGACGTCAGGACATTTTCTGTCTGCTTTGGTCTCCCTTGCAGCTGGTAATTACTATCCCCTGTTTTTCTAACTAATACTTTGTGCCCATAGTTATTATTAGAAATATATCTGATTCTTGCCAGAAATAAAAGTAATTATAAGCTTCAGGCTGGCACCTTTCTGTCTACATCCTGCAAATATTTAAATTGGGATTTCGTTACCCAATGCTTTTCATAATTAGTTGTTCAGTAGTACTTTTCCACTGCCCACATATAGCTGCAGATTGTGAAGACCAGGTTTCCAAACTCAGAGCCCAGATAGGTAGATCACAGCCCTGCTCTTAAATCTAGACCCAATGCTGGGATTCTCTTGTAGATATTGCTTTGCTGCTTGTGCTACAGAGCGCTGGAAGGAGATGTGTTGTATGAGGAACTATTCTAGTTATTTTCATATGACTTTTTCATTTGACAGCCTCTGGCTGAAAATGCTTTTGGCCAGGGATTAATGGACAAACAGTCAGTGGCAGACATTTGTATATACATATTTTTAACATAGCTTTCCAACTTTCTGTTTTGTTTTCTGATCTGTAGCAGTCCTCTATCCTCCCAGGCCAGCAGTGACCCAACAAAAGGATCAATGGCAGCCTGATTCCTGTCTGTGGTGGTGCCTCCTGCAAAATAAAAGTGCATATCTGGATGCTCTCCTCTGGTTCTGCTCCAGCACTCTCTGACCTTAAGGGAATGGATCCCTTCGTATTTTTAAAAAACTGTTGGCTTTGTCCAGGTAATCATGGATCAACTTATGATCTTACTTCTGGGTGAAACAGGCCCTCTTCTCCTATGTTGATTCTTTCCTATTAAACCCTTCACAGAAGACAACGCTGTGCTTTGTTTTGCTGTGCAAGGCCCACAATGGGTTTTAGCTCTCCCTGTCACTGATGATGATCTTTCATAAGCCCATGCTGCAGAATTTGTTGTCTAGGACATCTATATAGAGTCTGAAGGAGATGTGGCAGTTGTACAGCCTCCCTGGCCAGCATGGACACTAGATTGGAGACCTGGGGCTCTTGCCCCATGTTTATCTATAGCAAAGCTACAGCCTGTGGGAAAAACAAGCGAAGTTCAACCTTGTTCCTATCTTGTCATCTGAAGTGCCAGATGCAGCAGCCACAGAGAACTGGACCACTGAATGCAACCTTGCCAGAAGCATTAGGTTCACCCCAGGTACATGAATTTGACATGATGGATGACAGCTCCACCTCCTAATCACCGTATTTTTTAGCTTGCTGACTCTCAACTTGGAAGACAGAGATTTTACAAGTGTAGATTTTATATCTCTCCCGACCCCCAATCTCCCCCACCCCCTGCCAAGGGAAATGCATTTTTTAAAAATTATCCTACAGATCCCCAAGAAGATGTGAATAACATAGCTTGGCAGCAAAGAACTTCAAGAAATGAAAACTCTGAGAAATCTTGCCAACTCATGAGTTATTTCTAACTTAGTTTCCATCATAGTGTGGAAAAGATTTTGGCAAGGCAGCTCTCAACAGGAGCTGAATTCAGCAGGCAGAGGCTGCCAGGCAGTGACAGTGGGTCACTCTGCACCCTCAGAGCAGAGCACAAGGGCAGCACATGGAGCCCAGTGCCAAATACAGAGAGAGAATTGAGCTGTGAATTGCACTGTAGGCACAGTGCAAGAAAGGGCAGGTGGGACAGAATAGCAGGACAAAGTTAATGAGATTTCCAGTCTTTCCAGGTGCCTTCTAGTCTCTACTATGTTTTTATGCAACTAGTCTTGGTCTCTCTTTCCAGGAAGCCACCAACAGCCTGCAGAATATTGTATATACAGTTTTGAAGGATGCCAGGGAAGGCAGGGGGAATAGGCAGCTTTGGAAATCCTTAGAGGACTAGTGGAGCTGTCATAGATGGTATATTTATTCAAAGAGTTTTATATTTGCTTTAGAAAACCTGTTTTTCCTCCAAATGGCCACGATAAAAGTCTGAGGAGGCTGTGCAACTTGTAAATGCTTTCCTAATGGCGCCTAATGGGCAGCATGCACTTTCCAGGCTCTAGTTAACCCCACGAGGATAGGAAATGCAATAAAATCATAGTTTTAAGCCTTGTAGTTCATTAAAATGGAAGAGCTTCTGGGTTCACTTCAGAGTTTCAGGGTGCAATTGAGACCCCCAAAATTAGACACTTCAAAGCACAGAAGCCGGAAAAGATGCTGGGGAAAGAAACACACTATTTATATCATCTAATAGTGACACTTTTCCACACTGAGTCAATTTATTCTTCCTCCCAATGTCCTTGCTCTGTAACTCACAGGTCTTATATTTGTCTCCTCATGCAGCACACAGGCTGTAATTAACAACTTAGGTATGTTTGAAGCATTATTTAAAACAGAGCAGCTTTTTGTGAAACGAGCTGGAAAGCAGCAGTCTGTTGGCTGAGTATATTGATCTCATTTTACTCTGTCTCACATCAAGGGTCCCTTATCTTTGATTAATGCTGCAGCTCTCGTGCATGGATCTGTTTTTTTTGCTGAGCATGGGCAGCTGAGAGAACTTCGCTTTGACAGCATGGTTAACTTTTCACCTCAGTTTAGGTTCCCCTCTGAGCCTGCCCTGTGCTGCCTGAGCCTGCTCAGGAACACTGGGCTCTGCCACAACTCTGGGTCCTGCCGGCATCTGATGCCCTCATCCGTCCTGCAGAGACTGCTCCTCTGGTGCTTGTCTTTGTCCCTACTGTCCAAAGCACATTGACTGGCAGGACAGCTCGGCCAAAGAGTGAGGTTGGAGCAGCTACTAAAAACACCCAAGAAACCCCATCCTACATGAGCAAATGCTGTGCTTGTGCTTGTGCAGCCAGGGAACAGCAACAGGCTTGTCTCACTGTCCCAGCCTGCAAGCCTTGGTCCCCAGCAAATGAAGAGATAGGGCTGCTGGCAGCTCCGGCACATGACCTGCTGTGAAGAAATTTCTTCTCTGCAGCAGAACGAGTGACCCATATGAACAACCAAAAGCGACTGACCTGTCTTGAATTTCAGCTATCAGCTGACTTCAGTGAACTGCTTTCAAGGGATACAGCTGCCAAGAATTACTCATGGAAATAATTCCACAATCAGCTTTGAATAAGCAACAGCTATAGGAAAACTGTAAGCTGTTCAAACAACTCGGAAAAAGGGCCACATGACATGCTATCAACTCAGCTTCTGCCCAGGGCTTCATTTTGTGTCTTAATTAGTGTAATCTCCACCTCTATGGCTCAATGGCTCCAAACATACACAGAGAAAGGGATGGCCCCATGCTGCTGCTTTCCGAAGTGCTCTTTCACTCCCATCTATCTACCACTGTGTTAAGCTTTGTCTATGTTGCAAACCACACATATGCGTACACGGACCACTGATGCACCTGGGTTTGAACTTGTCAGCTTGCACAACACGAAGTGCAGGAGCATTTCTCCAGAATGGTAGCTGAGCTCAGCATTTCATGCTATGCTCTGCGTTGCTGCAGTTTATTTCACGAGCAGTATGTGAGCTTGCCAATGTAAAGGCAACTTAGCTGTGTTCAGAAACAATAGCTGCTTCTCTGGATTGTGTGGCAGATGTCAGCTGCAGATGGAGCAAAGCAAACAATATGACTGCACCTGTAAGGCCATCTACTGCTTTGCCCTATGCTGTCTTTGAGCCCCCATTTCCTATCCTGAAATCCACCCCCACCCTTGCACCATCTTTACTTTGGTTTCTTCTTCTACCTTTTTCATGCATGGTCTCCTATGCTCCCTGCCACTCTGATGACCTCTCAGTGATCTTCTGGCAAACCCACAAAGTGACTCCCTGTCCTCTGCTTCAAATCCTCCCTCCCCACTGACATTTGAGGGGAAAGTCCCATACTGGTTGGCTGGTGAGGACACCTTCCTCCTAGAGCTAAACAGTGTTAGATGATCCAGCTGTTGCATCCCACCAAAGAGCTGCCCCCTACATGGGGAGAGGGCAGTGTTACTCCAATAGCCTTGCTATCTTCTTGGGAAAATCTGTGGGGAAATACCCCAGTTTCTTTTATACTACTGCTTATCTTGGTCTGCACCTCAGGGTGTACTTAGACTATGTTAAAAGTTGTTTTAACTTGTATGGGGAAAACCCCTATTTGAGCCAGCTTTTGGGGAAAGCTAACCCTGAAGTTACCTTACACCAGCAGTAAAACAGTTAGAGGCTGACCGAGGACTGAAGTATTCTTGTTAAGAGTGTCTAAATCCATTTGCCAGACCTGTATGCTGTCAGACGTTGGAGTATCCTGAGATTTAGCTTTGAGTGCCCCCTTTCCCCTCTTAAATGTCATATAATCTATACAAGACAAGAGGTACTATTATGAGGGTGGTTTGGCCTGCCACACTGAAACACAAATCGTAGCTGCGGAATTTCTGTATGAAGCCTATAACCTCTGGCTGAACTGGAGTGTGCCTTTCAGAAAGGAATCCAGGCTTTTGCAGAGAGACCCCCCAGCCCACACAGTCCACATCCGCTGTAGGTACACTGTTGAAGTACTCAGCTGTACTCTCTCTGGTTTTGTGCATTCAAAACCAAAAGCCACCAAAGATACTTTTGGCCAGATTCCTGGGTAGGACTTCATTATGTAAAGTGCCAGTTACATGCTTAAGACCTGCACATGTCTGTGCTTCCAGAGCAGTGAGATGCTGCTTCCTACACTTGTCAATGCTTATGGTTTTACTGATAGAGAACATCTACACAAACGAGCTCTCGTATAAGACAACAGCCTGGTCAGACTCCTATCCAAGCCCTGGTAGTTCTGTGCACCATGTATTTCCTTGCTCATCTTGTCTCTGGAGATGCTTGAAAGACACAAGATCATACAAAAACACAGAGACACCACTTCTTTCCTGCTGTCTGGTAGCAGATCAGCGTCTCCATTGCAAGTGTGGGAGGCCAGATTGGAGCTCCTCTCCTACTTCACCTGGAGTAGAGGTTTGAGTTGTGATCTCTTAGAGATGCCCTAGCCACAGGATTTTCAGAGATACTCCCATAACCCTTCCCAGTTAAACATTCATGGGCCAGGAAGTATGAGGAATTTTCCTAATATCCAGCTACTTCGTATGAAGTACAGCTGGCTAAATGGGTGAGAACGAGTTGCAAATTGAAGAACACTGCATATCCGCCTTGAACTTAACCCTACTCTCAACCTGAATTTGAACCAAACTCCAGCTATTGCCTTTCATCATATTTCTGATGTCCAGATTAAAGCGCAATTAACTGCTTTTAATCTCATGTAAGTACCTGGCCTGCAGTTCTCTGGTTGTTTTAACCTGACAAAGCACGTCAGCACTCCCTGTCCTCCAGACCCGATGGTTGGTCTGTGATGCCTTGGCACCCATGTAGTAGGTCTTGCAGTGAACCCATCTGAACACAGCAAAAGTATTGTTCCTCAGCCATATTGGTTCTCTGCTCACTCATAGCACAGCTGTAAAAAGATGAGACAAATACCCAGAGAAGAGGGAGGAAAGGGAAGTGAAGGTCTGGCCCTTTCAGTGTCAGTGAAGATCCCTCTAGGGTGATGGCAGAGTAGTTTTCCTCAGTGGGCCTGTCTGAGAGATCCTGCAAACTCCCATGGGCTCTCTGGTAGCTGAAATACAGGCCAAACACAGTGGCTCTGCAAATTCTAGCTAGAGCTTGGTAGGTTTGGCAGGGCTAGACCCCAGTGTCTTTGGTGCGTGGCAGTGCTGAAGGACATGCTTCCAGTACAGCTAAGGAGAAATCTTAGCTTCTCCTTTAACTGGACTAACATGCACTCGACAGCTCACAATGGGAATTGGGCTGCTTATGAGTTGAACTACCTCTGGCTTCTTAAATCCTTTTCTAGAAAGGGGAGGAATAATCCTTCATTCTTCTTTTGTGGATAGCTAGAAATATTCTGAGGTGCTAAAGGAATATAACTAAAACAGGAGACACTTCTTTTTACCTCTGTGGCTGGAGCAGAACTGCTGCAAAGACACTTTGTGAAGGATTTTCATTTGTATTCTCTGCTATTTTTTAGTGCTAGATTGACTTGGACTTGCCCTGCAAGTGGACACTTGGTACACCTGGTAAAGCTGGACACCTGCTGCTTTATTTCTTTCTTCTCTGCTCTCCCACCTGCATTCTGTTAATACCACAGACCTTTGGAAGATGTTTCTGAAAAGGTCTTATCTATGAAGATGGGATTTTGGGGATGGGTAGAAAAAGACTTCCTGCTAAGAAATTCAGATTTGGTGAAACTTTGGATTTTCTAGAGTTGTTCCCATCTTCCCAAAACTTTTCCAGTGGGAACAGCAATGATGTCTGTGAAACAGGGAAGGGTATCCTTCCTGCCTGCCTGTAGCTAAGGTGAACAATGTCACACTTTCCACATTGATGAAAGAAAGGTGTTGCTCCTTCTGGTGTCTTTACAGGCTATGGCAGAGAGGAATATTTGTTGCTATTGTCAAGTTACACTGCTCCAGAGCTCTGGAAGACTTTACGTAAACTTTTGGTGGACCTGTGACATAAGTCCTCCTTCCTGGCAGTCCAAATCCATGCTGTAAATCTGTAGAGACAAGAGGATGTGGTTAAAAGTTTTAGGGAATTGATCTAATATCTTGCAAATAGAAGGCGTGCTCACATTATTGCACCTGCTTGTGACAGCCCTCTGTCATGTCTGACAGCGTGGTGAGGTGAATGCAATGTGCTATCTGCTAGAAAACTAACTCAGCAGAGGAATCAATTAGTTTTCTGCTGGGCTAGTGAGCTGAACTGGTCCTGCTGTGACCTTGTGAGTGCTGCAGAGGGTGCAAGCGGAGCAGGAGGAGTAGATGTTGGGAGAGGGGTGGTGGTGGGAGAAGGCTCAGCCAAACTGTGTCTGGGAGTAGCCAGACATGGGGGCTCTTCAGCCAAAGGCCACGAAGGGGCCTTGATTCTTGGTTTCTGCAAAGAGATGGCAAGTTCTGGAATAGCTTACCAGCTGTAAGAAACAAACACAGTCCCCTCTCCAAGTTTTATTTTTCCAATTTATCACTGAAGCTCAGTCGGAAAAAACAGCCGCACAACTGTACTCAGGTCACAAAGAGGAAATTCTTGAGCAACATAACAAACTGGGGCTCATGAAGGTGCTTCACAAACACACGTCATGTAAGCAGCTGAGAACGTGGGGCCCAGTAACTTCAGTAGGGATTATTTTTATTTTGGAATATTCTAGGAAATTATAATTCTGATTTATGACCAGTTGGTCGCATTTCTTCTTTTAGAACCATCTTTTTAGTTGCCTGCACATCATCCAGATTCCTACATAAACCAATTAATCCTCTGATATTTTTTTAACTCCACCCCAGTGAGATGAACTTTTCTGTTAGTCACCCCTCAGCCCAAATCAATTAATCTTGATAATATCAGCTATCCAATTACATCCAATGCCAGCAATATCTGAACTTTATTAGGTCACCCAACGTAGTGGATAATAAAGTTAGAGAGCTGTGTTTAGCTGAGACCACATGCTGAGTTTCTCTCCAGAGTAAGTCTCTGCAGTGGAGCTATAAATCCCCAGACACAGTATAGAAGCGCTAATGGACCCTCAGTTTCAGTACCACTATCGGGCAATAATATCTGTACTAGAAGCTAACAAAGATACAACCAGCCAGGCTCTTCAGGGCTCAGCAACTGCTCCCAGGGTTGGAGCAGAGCTCATTTATTTTCTTCTCTTCATTCCACTAGAGCAGCTCCAAGCCATGACAGCACATGGGGATAATTGAAGCAAAAGTGCTCAACCCTGTCTGCCCAATCTTCTCACAAAACAATCCCAGGATTGTTCGGGGGACCGTTGGCACAACAAACCTTGCGCTGCAAATTTTGCTCCATAATTAGCAAGCAGTTGTTGTCATGCCTGTCAGATGGGTTTATGTGATGAAGTGAATAGAACAACAATTGACTGTCTTCCCTTGCAACCAAGGAGAAGAAACCACTTTGAATGAAGCTGACAATTATGTAAAAGGAACCAAATGAATTCAGCTTATGGTTCACACTTACCCCTCGCAGATGGAAGGCAGGACCTCTGAGGCCCATTTGAGTCCTTGGCCCTTTGTACCTGACTAGTCGCTGGCTAAGTGCCTAATGAGGCTCAGAGGAAACAAAACCAGTACTAAGGGCTTTCTATTGTCTTTCCTTTCTTTATAGAGCAGGGGATTACCATGTGGTTCGCATCCAAGTTCAAAATGTGATCTTGTCACCCCAAGTTGATGACAGACACAACTGTGCTTTCACGAAACCAGAAAGACTAGTGATACCAGCAAAGATAGGAAGAAAAGTGAAGAAGCTTTGGAAAGTCGAGGCACTCCTTTCAGACATACACCTTCCCAAGCTATCCATACACAAGGCAGTCGAGTCAGGCTTTTCCCACCCACCCACTGATAGTGGTGGAAGCAGCAATGCAGAGGGGAGTCCAGGTATCTGCTAACATTTCCCCATTAGTCATTTCTAATCTTGTCTAGGGCAAGCCTCATGAGGAATATAGAAATCCTGGCTCTCTGTGAGCAGTAATAGAGCGGAGTTGCAGCTGGAATTGTTAGAATGACAGGCTTAGAGAATAGGAAGTCTTAGAGATTAATAAATGCTGATCTTATTGCAGTAGGAAAGCACTTAAGACCAAAGATGATCAATCCAGGCTACTCTTTGCATTCAGAGTGGGAATTCTTTCTTCTGCTCTGGAATGCACAGGATGTTGCTCAGGAAATGGTGTCCAAGAGCAATATGACATTGTGAGAGCATGGTCTGGGTTGGCCTGCAAGCAGAAAGATGGCCCATAGAAATGCCTGAGGACCAAAGAACTCCTCTCACCTATACTCCATGCAGCATCCCAGACTTACCAGGGTTAGATAGAGCGCTGCTGCCCAGGGACCTCAGTGAATCCTGACATGCTTGAAACTGCATGAGAGGAGTGATTAAATGGGTAAAAGCAAAGTTTGGGATGTGTAGAAGGAACAAGCTGGGGATGTGGGGTGAAGCACAGAGATGCAAGAGCTGTGTTTTCTTTGTTGCCACCAGAGTCTGCCCTTTTGAATAGCCCTGGCTGGGGAGGATACTTGAATGGGGCATCAAATTGTTTCACTGCTCTCCTCCCTCTGGTGCAGGAGAAAGGTACAAAAAATCCAGGCTACTGTGTATGGCATCCTAATTCTTGCTGCATTTTGGCTTTCCTTCCCCAGCACTCCTCATGATAAACACTTCCTTTTCTGCAGGTCTTCCTGAGTTCCGAGTTGCTTGCTGCTCTATCCAGTTACAGCAGTATCCTTCTCCTTCGAGAAGCCTTGTCTAGTTTATCATTAAGAGTTCACTCAGTTTGTCACCAGAGAGTTAGTGTCTGGGTGGGGATAGCACAGAACCCTACCAGTGTTAGCTTTAAACTTTCCTCCTTCTGCGTTCATAGGGGAGCTGGTATGAAGACCCTCAGATCCTACCAGTGTGCCGAATGGACTGGCAGGATTATAAGCATATTCAACAAAACAAGGACCTCATATATCTGTGGACATTATCTTGCCCTTTTCTTATACACCCTCCTTCCTGTGTGTGTCTGTTAGACTTATGCCCTAAAACTAACCAAAACAGGTCCACCTTCTGAACACACAAAATCTGTAATTTAAGTCTTTGAAACTCCAGTATTAAAAACCTGGTGAAATTCAGGCCCAGATATGTGGGCAAAACATCAGCAATTTCAGCACACAGTTCAGCTGTCTCCATTTCAGCTGTATCTGTCTCTTTCAAAGTGACATGACCCTTTCCTAACTGTAAAATTAGCTCATTGTAAGTTGCAGTTTTCAAAACTGGCTGGAGATCTTGGAGCTGAAACTGTGTCAAATACTGAAGAGTTTGGCTTTTTTTAAACTGTAAGTGCTTGAAAAGGAGAAGGAAGAGAGGATTGTACTTGAGAAATATTTTCATGTAGGGCAAAAAAAAAAAAAAAAAAGGACTGGCAGATGCGGGCAACTCTGTTCTGCAAATTTATGGAAGCTGTTACCAGAAACTTTCATAAAAGGAAAACCCAAGAGGACCTGGGGAAGGTGTGTGGGGGGCGTGGCTACAAGTAGTGTTTGTTTTTTCTGCTAGCGATAGCTAATACACATCAGTTCCCCTGAGGTGCAAATACAGTGAAGACAAGACAAATTAGTTTTGCCATGGAGTAAATTCAGAGAGGTTTAGGGCTGACCCATCAAATCTATCTTGAGATAAAGTGAAAGTGCTTTTATTTTCCCTGTTTACTTCAACTTCTTTAAGAGGCATTAGCTACCCCAAGGCAAAAATAGCAGCTTTAGTACTAAAGTCAAGCCAGAGGGTCCCATTAAATTCACTGGAGAATGTGACACACTTCACTTTCTCTTCCAAATGCATTATTTATATGAATCTTGTAGCAATTATGTGATTATACAGGAGTTAATGCACAACAATAAACCAAAGGATCATCAAAAGAAATGCTAATGGCAGGGAATGTTTTTTGTTTAAATTGTGGATTCACATTTCTTTTTCCCTTTTCCTTGAGGGCTACAAGAAAAGAAGATTTGCAAACCTAATAGAAGATTCTGCAAATGTCAAATCTTTGACTACAGGAAAGGAAATGAAATCCATGTTCCTGTCTCTGCCTCTCTCCCACCTACCTTGAAATATGAACAGCTTCAGAAAATTGGCTCATTTTTTTCACCTTTTTGTTTTGGCCTAAATGGTGATGTGAAGCTTCACAAGAGTGATTATATGGCTCTGGGGCAAGGGCCAAGGGCCCAGGGACTGGGTGGGTTTCTCCTTAATCCTGCCAGGGATGTGAAGGGCTTGAGGAGTACAAGAAAGATCCTTCAGGCCAACACCTGGTTGCACAGATGATCTTGACAACAAGGATTTGGTTTTTACAGCCATGGGAATCTGAGAATCAAAGACTGCTAGGAAGAGATGAGATCCATCTGACCAAGTAGGGAAAAACATCTTTGCCACCAGGCTGGCCAACCTGGAGAGGAGAGATTCAAACCAGGAACGACAGAAAAGGGAGATGCCAACTTACAAAGAAGTGGTGAAATGGCAGACCAGGGTAGCAAGCAAAGAGCACAGGATGACCTCAAACCCAATGAACAAAACAGAGATGACCCCACCCCTAACATATGTACACAGATAAGAAAGAGGAGTTCTGAAGAGATGGTTAGTTTGCAAGGGTCATCTCCTCCAAATTCAAGACAGTCAATTCTGATTTGCAGAAGATCAAACAAAAGTAAAAGGAGGCCTGTATGGACGAACAAGGCACTCTTGACAAAACTCAAGAAGAAAAAGGAAGCACACAAGAAATGGAAATAGAGTCAGGTGACCCAGAAGGGATATGGAGACTTAGTCAAACTGTGCAGGGATGATGTTAGGAAATGCCATTCAGAGGACCTCAACAGACTGGAGAAATGGGCAGATGGGAACGTGGGTCAGAGCCATCCTTAACATGGATATAGGCTGGGCAATGAGTGGATTGAAAGCAGCCCTGTACATAACGACTTGGGCATATTGGTGGATGGAAAACTGAGTATGAACTGGCAGTGTGTGCTCGCAGTCCAGTAAGCCAGTTTATGACCTTTGGAAGAAGGAGCAAGCAACTCAGGAGGACTACAAGGATGTAGTGAGTCTGTGCAGGGAGAAAATGAGAAGGGCCAAAGCCCAGCTAGAACTTAATCTGGCTGCTGCCTTAAAAAACAATAAAAAATGTTTCTATCAATACATTAATACCAAAAGGAGGGGATGCGGGGGGAAACATAGTGAGAAAGGATGAGGAAAAAGCTGAGATACTGAATGCCTTCTTTGCCTCAGTCTTTAATAGAAAGACTGCTGTAGCTGAACGACACAAAGTTGAACGTGAACCACCAAACCGCCCTTGAGGCAAAGGGAGCTAACAGGATTCTGGGCTGCATTAGGACACCCATCAATAGCGGGTCAGGGATGTTAACCTTCCCGTCTCCCTAGCCTTGGTGAGACATATGTGGAGTAATATGTCCAGTTCTGGGTTTTCCAGTACAAGACAGATACGGACATACTGTAGAGAGTCCAGAGAAAGGCCAGGAAGATGATTAAGGGACTGGAGCATCTGACATATGAGGAGAGGCTGAGGGAACTGGGACTGGTAAGTCTGGAAAAGAGAATGCTCAGGGTGATCTTACTAATGCATATAAATACCTGATGGGAGGGAAGGAAGAACATGAAGCCAGGCTACTTCCAGCAGTGACTTGAAACAGTGCAAGCTGGCATTGTCAGAGCTGCGTTCTTAATTCACGAAGGTTTATTCGATCTGCTGTAAATTATTAAAGCTATGCAATTTTCTCACAGTAAAAGATCTTTTTTATCTTCAAAATTGAATATACGTTTTATTAAAGGAAAGTATGAATTATTAATTGAAAGCTTCCAAAACTTAAAAATTTACATCGAAGGGTTTACTGGTCTGAAAAAAATCTTAAAGAATTAAATTATTTTTGTGCAAGAGAATCTTCTTAACCAGAAGCAATGTTTGTGAAGTTAAAGGACACAAATGCACAATGGTAAATCACTGTCTAAATGGAAACAGTCCAATCATGTATCTCTAACTCTTAAATGCAGGTGCAAATACCTTCACTTTTACTTGCGTAAGTTGGCCAGTAATGCTATGGCCTATTCGGTTCTCAAATGAAATTTGTAAATATTTTTGAAATTTTAGATAATGTTTATTTAAAATGAAGATTTCAGGTTGGATGGACATGACCTGATACTTTAATCATTCTATTGGCACGTTATCTACATTTACGGTTTATAAACTTCTGAATTCAAGAACCTGTCGAAGTGAATTGGGTTCACTTTGGTGCAAGTTAGTGAGGATGTCTTTCTTTTCCTCCCTCCTAGCTCCCCCTCAAATGTTGTATTTGCTGCTTTTTTTCCTATTGAACAGTAAGGATTATTGATATACATTAAGGATCTACAGTTCTCAGTCCAAGTGGTAGTTACACTTTTGGAACACTAAGAAGAAATTCTTTCCTTCAAGAGGGTTGAAGTAAAATGATGGGCAGGGGAAAGGGCTGTGTCAGGAAGGCTTCTTGTACTCCTATGGCTTTATAGGAGATTTCATGGAGCATGTGTCTTGAAGAACCTTCAAAACCTGGTCTCAGTTATGCCTTAGCAAGTGCGACCTCAACCTACTCAGCTTCCTCAAGACTCACAGGAGGCACCACTAGTACAAAGCTTTTCCTGCAAAGTTTTCCGTGCCTCTGCCTGCAAAGGTAGTGGTGGAGGACTGGGGCTCTCAGAAGTTGCACTGTCTGCTTCAGCATCAAGGTTCAAAGTGAAAAAACAGAGCACAGCAGTCCCCCCAGTTGAGGCCAACTCAAATGCAAGTTGAATTACTCCCTTGCTTCTGAGCCTTGATAATGCGGGCGGTGTGAAATCTGAAGCCACAGATTTTCAGGTTATTGGGCATAAAAGATAGGGTGTGAACAAGCTGATGGAGAAAACTGCTTGTACCAGTAGAAATATATTCCACTGAAAGCAAATGAATTGGGTAGTTTGTGGCCCAGCCTTTGCTGCGTGTATCCCTTAAACTGAGAATCATAATAAAGAAAGCCTTGCAAGCATTTATTAGCATAAGTTCTGTGGTATGGTCCTTCAGCCTGCAAACTAGGCTATGCAGCATCCAGGAAACGCAGCTTCACATCCCAAACCTTTCCACTCACTGCCAGTGCTTGCTTGGTAACATGTTGCACTGCCGTGCTGAGCACGGGCACGGTGGGAGGCAAAATAAAGAGCCTTTTGAAAGCCAGTGGGAGTCTGACTGCCCTGAAATCAACGACAAGGGTTTCCATCTGGAAATGTGCCACTGCTTAGCAGGAGGTGGGAATGACGGTGATGGCTTTGAGATCGTAGTTCTGTCCCAGCCCCTTTGCCCTGTGCAGTCTCTGCCAGACCAAGGGTTCCTGGGGAACACTCACCCTTGCATTGCCTTGATCTGTTCTTTCCTTCCAAGCCCTGCGAGGTAGCCATGGGACAGTAGGCACAAACTACGCACTGTAAAGCAGGTTTTGTGGTTTCTTTGGACTTTTCAAATAAAGTGAGACAGTCCAGGTTCATTGGGGAAATCCAGTTTAGAACAGGGTTTTTCAGTGGTGACTCAGACCTGAGTTATTTCTAAACAGTGTAACATATTATGCCCTGCAACTTTTAGAAGATAAGTACTAAAATGTTATGCATACTGGAATGTGTTGTCTCTGGCACTGAAAAGATCACAAATTTTGCATCTGAAATGGAATCAATGAGTGTTAGAGGCTGAAATCCTGCTCCTATTTTGAACTGCACAACCCCAGAGAGGTTGCTGTTAGCTGTAAGCCATAATCTTTTGATTAAGAGTTTGCTTTGTTTCTGTTTTATGTCCTACTACTGTTAACTCTTTGGGGCACACTCTGCTTTCTATTGAACTTAATTAGGATTTTCACATTGAGTTCAGGGGATGCAGGACTTGACCTTTATTGAATGTCAATTGGAAATGGAAGCCAAGCCGGTGTTCTGGATATTATTATTCTGTTTGGTATTTGGGACTATGCCTGAGTTATACGAATACTAAAAACTTGGCAGGAATAGACCCTAATAGATTACATTTTGACTCTGAGAGGAGTTCAGTGGATATTATTGCAATTCTAGCCCTAACCTTTTTTCCTCTGGCTTTGAATTGCTATCTGTTTCTCTGTGGGCATCAGTACAAGTCCTGGCGACCTTAGACAACTGGGTAAAAGAGTCTCAATTCTGTGAACTAACACTAGACTTCCTGCAACTTGGAAACGTGCCAGAGAGGAGGCAATGAGGAGGAAGCTGCTGAATGCCTGGCGAACAGAGGAAGCATGATAGCTAAGTAACTAATGCTCAGCCTGGTAGAATGAGCTCTTCTAAAGCTGTGCATCCTCATTTTGGCTTCTCTCTCTTCTCCAGTAAAGATTGTAGCTTAAACATCCCATTTGTTGGAGCACCAACCTTATGGACAATCTGAATTCAGAAACTGCTGCTTTGTTGAACAAGCACAGTAAGGAGAGTTAAAGGGATCCAAGGAAACTCTGAAAACTATGAAATTAAATTGATTTTACTATTTTGGTGGCACAGGAAATACGCAAATGTAACAAACATGTCTATATTAATTTCTTTTTCTTGGATCCCTCACTGAGCTTAAACGCTTTTTTTAATGGAGTATAAAAGAATCCCTGTTTCCACTTCCTCTCCTCCACATCAAAGATCCTTATTCAGATGAACCCAGGTTATTTCCTCCTCACTAAATTACAACGTCTGTAGTGTAAGACATCTCAGAATCTGGCACAGTGATGCAGAAAGGCCAGTGGGAACAAACAGAAATTTTATAATAAGCAGAGGGAGTATTGCTTTATCCTCTTCCTCCCCAGTATTACCTCCCATTTCCCCCCTGCCTCCTCAGGTTGTCCAGTTGTGTCAGCATTCATTGGCTGATGCTTTAGCTGAAACTCCAAACGAATGCAAAGACACTTGAGCCCATTTCAGACACTTTCTGGGAAAATGCTCAGAAACTTTTCCTGGATAGACCTCTCTTATGGATACCTGATTTAGACTAAATAGACAAGATAATGCTTGACTCTAGAGAATGGCAGTTGCAGTACTTGAATGATAAGGAAGGAAACATGGCATCCAAAGTCTTCTTCAGAGCAGATTTAGCTGCTTCGCTGTATATGAAGGGCACAATTTGAGAGGCAGTGACTGGAATGCTCAGGAATGTGTGCCCAGAAAATTTATACTTATGCAAGCAGAGCACTTTGCCCTTGGATACTTATGTGGTGCTAAGTGAGGGCTTTGAGAGGCTAAATTTTGGACTTTGCCACCTAAAGCAGTACTTAGGCAGGAGCTGGATATTTAGCTCACTCTGTGGACAGAGTCCATAAAGAACTAAGCTTGGAGTTGTGGAGTTTGGGACTGAGGTTATAGGGAGCACTGTATTCTATATTTGAGCTGAAATACTTTCTAACTATGCCATCAAACGTAAAACCTCAAATCTATGTTAGGCTTGAAACACTTCATACGTAATGTGAAGCCACAGGAGATTTATTTTTACTTTTGGAATGTTTGAGGCAAATCATCTGAGTCTTTTGGATTTAAGATGCAGAGAAAAACAGGCACATTTCTGACTTCTACAAATAATACTCTCTAAAGAGAGGAAAGTTAGTAGGTTCAGGACAAACTTAGTGACCCTGTACAAAGGACAAGGAGATCCTGACAGCCAGTCTAGCCAGTAGCACTGCACTGGATAATTTGAAGACAGTGTTAAAACCCCTTCTTCTGGGATCTGCTTTGAAACCAACAAACCTTGATCAGCGTAGCTCCACTTCACAGGGAATATGTTTGTTTTCAGTTTATGGGCACATTGCTACTGTTCTTTTGGCAGGTGTCCCACTCTCGCCTCACCACATTGCTTCATACGTGTCAGCTTCTCATTGTACCTGGATGCCCTCCGCTGCTTCTTGGTCATCTTGACTAGATGTCATCTCTGTTTTAATGGTGGCAGGTAGGCAGGGATCGCTCCTTTGCAAACCCAGAAAAAATAGTGAATTCAGAGCCAACACGGTAACTCTCCATGGACATCATTGGAGAGTGTGGAGTTTGTTGCCCTCTTCCAAAACTGGCATGTTCAGTCCTGTCGGCAGAAAAGTCATCAAAATCCTAGTGCACACCTCAGGGCAGTTGGTGGAAAGGGCACTGCTGACTGTGAGTCAAGGAAGAAGAACGTGGTGGGGAAGTACCTGAGATCCAGGGAGCAGCATGCAAATCCCAGGCAGCCTACAAACAGGAGCAGTAATAAATATGTCCTTCACTGCCACCCAACTGCGGAGAGAGATATACACTGAAATGCTTGCTTATTTTGGAAAGAGATATGAGATTTTCTTTTACTGGCCAGTCTTTAAAATGTTAATTTCCCCTGATACCAAATCCCATAATCATCGGTCACTCGGATAATCTTGATAATTTTCTTTCAGGAGTTATTTGCCATTCTTTCTCTCTCTTCCTGTTATGATCCCCCTCAAGTAATGGGCACCAGAGCAGTCAGAAAGTTCAGTGCATTTCATGTCAGGCATGTTTACTGTAGCAGAACATTTACCACAGAATCCTATTAGTTTTAGAGTGTGTTTTTATGCTGATTTGAAGGTACCAGATAAAAGTGCAATGCAACGATAGCCCTCAAATTTGACATGGGTCATGAAGGACAAAATTGCTCACCCTTTGAGTCCGAGCTCACACCACCCAGCTCAGTAGCAATATCGCTTCTCCTCTCACATTCTCATTGCCTTTTGGAGTCCAAACTGTCTTCATGTGTCAAAGTTCTGCTCTGTGCTGACACTGCAAGAACAGGAGGACAGCTGGGAATTGTGCTGAGGGCAATTGCTTGCTGGCTGAATGCTGCACCTAATAACAAAGTGCTCTGCTCCCCTGTCAAGGATTTTACAAGGTAGGAAGTGTGTCAAAGCCTCCTCCTGTCCTGAAGTAAGCTTCAGAAGTAAAGGGGAACTGCCACCTCAGAAGGAAGGGAGAAAATTGATGTTTTATCAATGGCTGGGTTAATTTTCTCTGTCTTCACCTATTTTCAAAGCTCTAAACTATCTCTAAACGGTCTCTGGAGAAAGACTGGCACACCCAGAGAGCTCAGAATCTTTCCCCTGCTAGAGACTTCTCTTAGGATGGGAAGTCACACTAAGCAAAACCGCTCCAAATAAAGGTCTGCTCGCTTTCTTCCTCTGGCTCCTCAATTTGCCATGTTACTAAAATCTCCAGGAAGCTGCTGCCAATGTCTACCTGCCTGCATGGCCACAAATTCACAGGCATCACTGTGCTCTTATTAATAATTACTCTTATCACAGTCATGGCATTTGTACTGACCAGATCAGAGCATGGCACCACGCCTGTCCCACACACACTTTCCTTGGTGACAAAGCTCCTTTTAGAAAGGTTCTAGCCATCCTTTCCCATTGACTGCCACTCCAACAGATCCAGCATATATTGAAATAACTTGATTTTTGTCTACTAAAATACAGTTTAAGTCTTCTCTTTTGTTTTACCATATTAAGGCCCACCTTCTGTCTCACACCTAGACCCCCATGATTGAAAGGGCCGGCCTTGGATTCACACGATCCTTGAGTAAAAGATGCAACAAGCTTTAGCAACAAAGGGTTGAAAATTGAGAACCTCTTCGCCTGTAATCTGGCTGGCGAAGAACTGGGTCAGAGTGGCAAAATCCCACCACTGGGCAGATTTATAAGGCGGTTTACTCCGCAACAGTCAAGGAAGCTCTCTTTTCACTTGACTGGGGCAATGCACAAGTAGTCGGATCACACAACCTCTTGCAACCCCTTCTACATCTCCTTGCTTCCTAACAGCATCTGCAAACTAATGCAGAGCTATCAAGCCCAAAAAATAAGAAGTCTGGCTATGGTTGCTGTGCAACTGAGGGGGAGAGGTCCTTAGGTAGTAACTGATGAACAGCTGGATTTCAGATTAAATCATCTGTCTGTAGACCATTAAAGGACCAACACAGATTTACAAAGGTACTTGTGGTGTTCTACCAAGAGGGTGTGCAGATCAGGAAATACCCACATACAGAATTTAGGCATGAACAGCATCAGCTCAACATGCAAGAGTGCATGCAAGTGGAGCTCTCAGATATATGTCTTGTGTACAGATGAAGTAATCCACCAGCTGAGAAAATGCATGACAGAGGGCAATAACAAAACCCAAATGCACATGCCTGCAAAAGGAACTCTCTACATATATATAACAAGGGATGTAATTTGGACCTTTTTTTTTTCTGGTTTTCAGTCAGTTAAAAACTTCATCCTCTTTTTTAAGTGTTTGGTTAGATTTAGCTTTCTGTCTACCCAGGAGCTATGTGGGTAGGTAGGGAGCTGTTAACTATATGATGAATCCAGTGCTGGACTTTATGTCTGGAAAAGGTTTAATCCCTATTGAGGCTTAATTCCTTATTCCGTAAAGAAAGGAGGATTAGAAACACAGCAGCTATGGTTCTGGGTGAGAAGCTGTCCTCAGGAGTGCAGTTGCATGGTGGGCTTCCCAGTGCTCTGAAGGTGATCAGGAGACAGGGCAGCCAGAGAGAGGATGACCAAAGATGTCAAGCTTTGCTCTTCTGGACTTAGCCAAAGTCTGAGAATATTTTGACTCTTTGCTCAGCTGGGCCCAGGTTATTCATTTAATGGCTCTCCACAAATGTTTGCACAACAGGCTGGGTTGCCTGCTTGTGCAAACTTTTTGGAATGCTAAATCTTCAGTCAGTAAATCACGGTTCAGGAGCAGAAATAAAATAATGGCTAGCAAATAAGCAGCGACACAGTGCTCTCCTCAGTGTGCCAGAAGATGAGCTGAAACCTGTATGTCCTCCTGTGGCCATGCTGGATATGGGCAGATCATCTCCTACCTCCTGGCCTGTGAAACATCTCCTGCTGGTCACGTTCACACATGGTAACATTTTCTTATATGGGCAGATAACTGTTACAAACTCTAATTATAGATAGTAAATGCATTAGAAAAGATAAGGTCTCCTGGTGAGTGACTCATGAACAGGAAAAAGGACACAACTTGTCAAAGGCACCCACAACAAATGACTAACTCTGTTCTCTGGTTCAGTGAGGCTGTGATTTGCAGCTCCCGGGCTGCACTTGGGCTCAGCAGTGTTTCTACTGTAGGAAGGACAGCTCAAGGGATAATGTTAGAAAATTGTAACCTGAGAAAACATCCCTTGAACAACACTGTCAGGCATTGTGGTGCTGGTCTTTCTTTGTTTCCTCATTGTTTTGTTTGTGCTGGAGTGAAAAGGTAAAATAATACCCAGTTTTGTAAACAGTTCATCAGTAAAACACACTTTGTTAATATTAATAAATAGCTTGCTTAAGAAAAAAACCTAACTCCCTGTGGTAGGTATTAGCATTTGGTTTCCAGTTACTCAACTTCTTTACAAGTCTTAGAGATCTCGTAAACTTTGAATGTTGTAGTAAAAATATTTATAGGGTAAGCCAAAGAAAAACATAAAATTGCATTCAAGTTTTGACAGGAGTAAAACTACTTATCCTGCTTATTTTTTATTATAGAAAACTGGATGCTGTGACCTCACTAAAAAATGATAGCTATTTAAGCAGAAAGGTTGGAAAGGATTTTGTGCATGTTAGTATTTCCTTTCTGAAGTATTAATATTTACCTTGGGAAACTATTAAGTACTTAATTGAAAAACACAGACAAGAGGTTCTTGTGGTGTCACAGGCTACTTATGGAGTCACAACAAAACTCTTCATGATAGTTCCAGATGATACTTCAGTCAGAAGCTGTGTTGACCTGCATTTTCACTGGTCTAAGATTTGGGCTTGGCAAAGGCTGGATCCACCATGAACACCCGAGTTACGCCTCAAGTACTTTAACTCATCAGTCAGACCCAAGAAAATCCACTTTCAGCTTTGTCCAATCCTGCAGATCCCTAAAACCCATGTAGTAATGTCCTGGTTTGAGCTAAACTTCCTGGTTTGAGCTGAAACTTCCTTGTTTTGAGTTTTGGACAAATAGAACTATTCCATGCAAGTGTGCATTTAATTGGTTAAGAGGGTCAGGTGCACTGTTACGTGTTAAGGTTATAAAGCAGCACGCAGGGAGGAACCTCCCTCCCTCTCTCGACTTCCGCCCCTGCAGCAGGGAGCAGCTCCTCCCACGGACCTGCTCTGCCGCCGACCAGGCCCAGGAGCAGCCTGAGCAGGCCCCATCCAGACTGCCGGTGCAAGCCCCGTTCAGGACGAAAGCCTAAAGGTCTGCCTGCATCCCCCGGATCGCTCGTCGAGCTCCCGGGCAGCAGCACACAGGGAGCCGAGTCCTCCCACGAACCGACCTGCCGACCGGCCAGCCCGAGAGCAGCCTGAGACCAAGCCGGGGCCTGAGGCCCACACCTCCGGATCGCCCGAGGAAACACAGACTGTGAGCTGTGCCTGTCGTCAGTTTTCGTCTAGAACCGGGCGTGAATGCTCGACGTTTCCGAGCCGAGAGCTGGGCTCTCACCTGGCTATCTCCGTACAAGAAGCTTTCCAGTGGCGCGGACAAGTATCCCCATTTCCGCTGGCATCCCACCCTGATCCAGACATCACCAAGTTGCAAGGAACTCCAGATAAGCCTTTGCCTACCTGGCCACTGCCCTATCTTGCTTGTGAAGTGTGAGCCAGCTGGCAGGCTTGGAGCATGCTTGGGGCCTCAGGCTTTGCATGACAAACACCACAGGGCACACTTTCCAGGACTGGGCTGCCTGCCTGCCACTCTGTACTCTATCTGGGAAAGGAAAACCTGTTTCTAAATTCTCACCTAGTTTCAGGTTCTCTCAGATCCCAGGGAAGTCTTTGAGACAATCTGAGATGTGTTTTCCTCCCTCTCTTTGTTGGTTTAGCTCTATGCTGTAGTAATAGTTAGATGCTTTGGAGACACTGATTAACCTCTAGGTTGTAAAAATACATCCATGAGGTATGGAAAAGCTGTAGTTCAGTCAGATCCAGGCTGAGAGAAATAAAGGATGCTAAGTTCCTGCTGTCTGGTAGCCAGGCTCTTTAGGAGACCTGACAATGAACATTCTAAATCATTAACCTGTCTTAAAACTTTAGGCCTAAATCCTGTAAAAGAGATGGGAAGTTTGGTCTGGGCTGAGAAGAGAAGCAGAAAAAGGTCTGCAAATACTTGGCTTAAATGCCTGTGTTAACAGTGAGATTTCCATTCTGCAAGAGGCTGTCCAGTTGAGAAGCTGCTTGTTGGGCACAGGGACAGCCTAGTCACAGCTCCTGAAAAGCAAGTGTTGCATAGTACACCTAGTACAAGTCTAAGCACTTAATTATCAAATGACCTGGTATCAAATTATCATCATCAAATGAGCTGGTATTTAGGCACTAAAATACGTAGCTAGCCTATTTTCAAGATTTGAAGTGAAAAATCAGATCATCATATCCCAGAACATTTGGGCTGGTGTCACCTCTGACCACCCAGCTTTCACCCCGTCTCCTCCATGGGAGAACAGTGTAGTGGGGGCTGGAAAAATCTTTTCACAAACATTTTCAACAAGAATTTCCTTTCTATCTTTTCCCTGATGAAGACTGATTCTTCTCCCTCCTCAGCAGGGTCTCAGTGATGGCTCATGGTGGGCAGGCTGCAAGGCAGCACTTCCCCAGGCAGAGCTGAGGACCAGACACTCTCTGCAATGGGAATCTCCCAGGATATCGTCTCCTGTAAAAAATGTTGTGTTCTTGATTCCTCTGAGGTTTTAGATCAAAAATTGTGTAAAAAAGTTAAGTTTTCTTTGGGGCAAACAATAAAAATACCCCTCCACTTCAGCCTCAGCAAAGCATCCTTGTGTTGCTCCACAAACTGAGCTGGAGCACAGCTCACCTGCAGGGAGCCCTGTGAGAGGTTTGCTCAGCTTTGCTGGGTGGCAGCTCATACTGCTGAACACCCACAGCTCTGACAGTATTAACACACACTTGGAGCTTTTTATTGCTGTTATAAAGATCATAAAATAGGAGTTTAGTTAACTTACTGTCCCACCATATTTAGACAGAAAATATGAGAGGTTTCAAAACTGCAAACCAAACATTTTTTAAAAAGGTGCTAAAATAATAAGTCCCTGTCTCTTTTCTTTTTTTTTTTTTTTTTGGAGATGACCAATATACAACTGTCCTTTCTCCTCCTTTGTTTTATAGATGAGACATTATGACTCGTCTTAAGGATGGTTCTTATGGGTAAAAATACAGAAATAATTTCATAAGAGCTCTCACTTCTTGCAGCATCAGCTACAAGTTACAACACAAAACCACCGAAGCCTTGAAGATTACGTGAGGGCTATAGTTTGATGAGCCATAAAATCAGGTAACCATTATTCTAGATATTTCAGTTAAAAAAAATGTTTTAATGTTGTCTTTTTACTGCACTGCTTACTTTGTTTGATCCTGTTTTTAATCAGCTCCCTCAGTAAGAACCATGGATAAATACCATCTTCACATGTGCGCACAAGTTCTGAACTTTGAACGAATGCAGTATGTTAATACATATTAATCTGTTTACTTACTTAGCCTGTGTCTGGTCACAGCCAATAAATCCACAAATCCAGGCCCTGCTGACTGTATGGCAGGCGTGTAAGCACAGAGTACACAAAGAAAAACCTGGGAATTTGTCATCTCATGGAAAGCTGGACCTTACTTTGTAAAATTGGGTGGTGCATGTGCCTTCAAGGGAGTGCTGCTCTTTACCACGTGCTGATAGCTTGTTTGGTTGTGCACGCATTGCAGAGCAGGATCCTGATTTCACCTCAAGGATGTGATCCCAAATTCACTAACTTGCTGGATGTTACCTACAAGTGTAGCCTCAGTGAGTGCACTCAAGTCCTATGCAAAATGTCAAACCAGGTGTTAAGGAGGAGTTACGAGATTTTTTTTTTTTGTTCCCTTGATAGAACCTGAAAGGAGCTGGGTAAGACTCATGTGCTTTATATGTACACAGAACTAGTTTCTTTTGGGGATGGACACATAGCTGTTAATTAGGTACAAAGATATTGTGCAACCTCACCAGGGAAGCCTGTGGTACTGCCTTACTTTGGGTGTGTTTGTTAGTGCTGAGCCTGATGTTGTCATGACTGTGTGCCTCATTTGAGGGCTTAGGAGTAACTGGTCTGCAGGGATATTGCACTTTGAGTTTGAATTGTATACTAAAACAATCTGATTTTTTATTTGGAATGAGAAAAAAAAATCTTTGCTGCATTTCTGTTACTTTATGAATGGGACAAAAGGCTGAGAGGGAGAATCCAGGTACAGGCTCCTCTTGGCACAATCTTCCCATCTCTCCCCCATGGTTGTCTTTGATTTTAAGGCTCACTAGCATGCAGAATGGGACAGAGCCTTCTGGAGCAAAGCTGTGCTTTAATTTGACTGAAAAAGTGCTACTAGATGGGGGCTTGGGGGATGTGGTTCTCCCCGCCCCTTCAAGCTCTGCTTTCTGTATGTGCCTCTGGAGCTTGCTCTGTGAAGTGTACCGAGGGTCTAGTAACACTTTAGTGAAGACAGATGTTAATGCTGAGTGAGCAGAAGCTAACAGACTCATGGAGCAATCTTGGCAGCTCGCCCCATTTTTCAGATTTCAATGTGCCTACAAAAAAAAAAAAAAAATCCCAGAAAAAAGCCCTCCCAACATTTTACCCTGGA